>NC_007088.5:5157305-5174805 GCF_000004695.1 Dictyostelium discoideum AX4
ACTGAGGATGAAAAAATCCAAGAATTCAAATTCATTTTCGAAAGTATTTCAGAGAATTCATTCCATATCTTTGAACTATTATTATATTGTCTAAGATTAATCGTTAGAAATGAATCTTTTAACAAAATGACCATTGAAAATTTATTAATTGTAATCATGCCCACTTTAAAATGTTCACCTGTATTAATAACAAATGGAATTAAATATTATGATGAAATATTCATTAAAAAATAAAATAAAATAAAATAGAAATAAAAATAAAAATAAAAATAAAAAAAAAAATAAATAATAAAAAAAAAAAAAAAAAAAAAAAAAAAAAAATATAAATATAATATATTTATTTTAAAAATTATTATTATTATTATTATTATCTTCGTCCCTTAAAAAAAAAGATGGTTCTTCTTTTATATAATTATTATTGTTAATGAACTTTGTTTCCTAATCGGGTAAAAAAAATAAAAATAAAAAAAAAAAAAAATTATTTTTAGATTTTTTTTTTTACAAATTGTGTGGTTTGTAAAATAAAAAAAAAATTTTATATGGAAAATAATTTTTTTCAATGTATACCCAATAGACATACTAATAACTATTTTCTAAATCAAAATTTAAAAAGTAAACCATTTTTATAATTTCTATTCAAATTATTAATATTAAATAAAAAAAAATAAAAAAAAAATAAATTTTTAATTATTTAATTTTTAGAAAAAAAAAAAAAAAAAAAAACTATCATTATTGATTAAAAAAAAAAAAAAAACAATGTTATTTTAAATATTTTTTTTGTAGTTGTAATTGGAAATAAATATAAATTTTTTAAAAATAAAAAAAAAAAAAAGAAATCTAAAAAAAAATTGTTTGTATTAAAAAAAAAAAAAAAATGTTGTATTAAATTACTTAAAAATTTCTTATCAATAAAAAAAAAAACAAAAAAAAAAAAAAAAAACATCTTTATTTTAATTATTATTTTCTATTACTATATTTATTTTCCATAATTTTTTTCAACTAAATATTTTATTTATATAAAAATTACAATTTTATAAAATATTAATTTAAATTTATTTTGGTGTGAAATTTTTATAATTTTTTAATTATAATTATTTTATTCTTATAAAAATAAGAATGATATCATAGTTTTTTTTTTTTTTAAACTATATATATAATTTTTTTTAAAAACATTAAAATTTTGGAAAAAAATTTATAATAAGAGATTTAATACTATTTATAATAGAGTCATCTCTAAAAAAAAAAATAATATAAAATAAAAAAAAAAAATAAAAAAAAAAAAAAACAAAAAAAAAAATATTCATATTCACACCAATTCTAGTAATAACCTATAGAAATAATAAAAATAATCAACAAAAAAATAATTATATTTTATATTATTATTATTATCATTATTTTTATTATTATAATTTTATCAAAATAATTTTTTATATTTTAAAAAAAAAAAAAAAAAAAAAGCAATAGTTTCAATTTTCAAAAGAGATTACAGTGTGTGTTTATATTTTTAGAATCAAGGTTAAATTTATATTCAAAGGGTAAATATTATTATTATTATTTATTTTGTTCATTTATTTTTTTATTTTTACCTTATTTTGTTATTTATTTAAATAAAATAACAATTAGTAATTAATTTATTTAGTTTGTTGTGGTAGAGTCTATCTATTTATAATAATTGTTATCCATCAATTTTATTTTTTGTGTTTTTGATTTATTTTTATATCACTCTCTCTCTCGCTCACCACCCTCCACTTCAACTCAATTTGGAAAATCTCCAAATACTCAGATCATTACCAAAATTGTGGAGATTTTTCATTGACCAATTTTATACTTTTTTTTTTTTTTTTTTTGTGCATTTTTTTTTTTTTTCCCACCCAAACAAAAAACAAAAATAAAAACAAAAATTAAAAATAAAAATAAAATTAAAAATAAAAATTAAAAATATAAAAATAAAAATAATAATAATGAAAATAATAATATTAAAAATAAATATATAAACACAATGATAGTGGGTGCAAATTTTTTTTTTTTTTTTTATTATAATTTTTGCAAAATAGTTTTTTTTTTTGTTTTGGTGTGTGTGTGGTGGTATGTGTATAAGGGGGTGTGGGTGGATATTGTTTTTTTGAATGGAACAATGTTTATTGTTTTTTATATCAGTTGTGGTATTGACAATATTTTTATTGGCAATATATGTACACTTTATAATAATAGAATTATTTATATGTAAAAAAAAAAATAATAACCACATACGCAAGCAAACCTTCTCCTCACAAAAATGAATATGATAATAATCAAGTTTTAATCTGTGTTTATTTTAATTATCACAGTTTATTATATTCTACATCTTAATATAATTCGAAACCATTATCTTAATATCAATAATATTAATAATAATAATAATAATTCCACATACCACAAAATAATAAATCACTCGAAAATTTTTTGTTTTATTATTGGTTTTTTTTTTTTAATAATAATTTTAATTTTAATTTACTTTTTTTATTATTTTTTTAAATATTTATTTAATAAAAAAATAAAAAAAATAAAAAAATAAATAAATAATTAAAAATAAAAAATTAATATTAATAATAAAAAAAAAATAAAAAAATAAAAAATAAAAAAAAAAAATAAATAAAAGAAAATTAGAATAAATATTTTTTTTTTTTTTTTTTTAGAAAATAAAAAATAAAAAATATTTTAATAATATAAATAAAACTTCTTTTTTTAGATTACAAAATAATAATATTAATAATAATATCATATATAATAAATATAAATTAATTTTTATATGTAATAATAAAAATAATAATAATAATAATAATAATAATAATAACAATAATAATAATAATAATCAAATTTATAATTTCATTTGTTTTTTGAAATTTATACCCATATTTTTAAAAAATTGTAGGAAAATTAAAAAATTACCCAAATAAATCATTTTTTTTTTTTTTTATATTTATTATTTTTGTTGAATTTAATAATTGTGTGCCCATTATTATTATTATTCTTTGTGTTCAATTTTTAGAAAAATATAATTCATTGGTTATTATTGATAAATACAGTTGTTTTAAAACACCATTCCAAAAATTATTATATTTGAAAAAATAAATAAATCACTTAATCTATACAAAAAAATAATTTCACACAAATAGTTAAAAAAAAAAAAACACAAACACACTTTCTTTGTATCTTCAATTTCAAAATAACCCACATTTTTTTACCCATCTTCAAATAAAAAAAATTATTTTTATAACAATTTTCTATTCTCACCACCTACCCCAAACAAAAATTAAATCACCATTGATTTTTTTTATTTAAATTTATTATATGTTTTTTTTTTTTTTTAAAAAATATACATGTATTTTATAGTTGGTGGTTGATATTATAATTTTACACATCTATTTAATTTTTTCATTTAAAAAAAAAGAATTTTTTATTTTATTTTTGTCTTTTATTAAATAATTAATAAATACCTATGCACACCATATATTTGTATATATTATCTTTATTTAAAAAATAAAATCAAAAAAAAAAAAAAAATAATAAAAAAAAACAATTATTAACCATAATTTTAATTTTTTTCCAAGATAGATTAATTTTTTTTTTTTTAAAAGATTAAAAAAAAAAAATTATTATTAAAAAAAAAATAAGAATCAATTAATTATTAAAAAAAAAAAAAAAAAAAAAATTATTATTTTTTTTTTTTATAATTCCAACAACAATAATTACTCAAAGAATTAAATAATAATTACTTCATGATAGTTTAAGAATTTTTTTAATTTTATAACAAATCCTCAAAATTTCAATATATATATAATATGAAATGCGTGTTCTTGTTATATTTATACCAAAATCATTCCCTAATAAATGTTTACACTTCAAAAAACTTGGGTAAGTATTTTTACTAAAAATAGTTGATTATCAAAAGTTAGTAAACAATTTTCTAATAAATTTTTTAATTTTTTAATTTTTTAAAAAAAATATTTCAGATTATGGATAATTTTCCAAGCTTCAATAAAAGAAAAATCAAATCACCAAAAGTAAGTATTTAAAATTTTTAATTTATTATTTTTTAATTTTTTTTTTTTTTTTTTATTGACAATTTTTTATTTTTTTTTTTATTTTTTATTTTTTTATTTATTAGGGAAATCCTTACTGAACAACAACAACAACAAATAATAAATAACCATATAAATAATTCAATTTCAAGTGAAAATCTTGTAATTCCATTAAATAATTATGAAGAAAGTCCAACCCAATCCAATATATCATCATGTTATTCATCACAATCTAATTTATCAAGCTATAGTAGCACTGGAAGTTTAAGTAGTTATTATGGTTCAAACTATTATCATGGTGCAAGTTCAAGTAGTATTAGTAGTATCAATAGTAATATTGCAAATTCAAATTCAAGTAGTACTGGTAGAGATTCAACACCAACACCAACACCAACACCAATTCAAACTCCTTCATCAACTCCATCTAAAAAGAAAAGATCATGGAGAATTAGAACACCATCACCAAAGCCAAAATTGGAATCAAACAACAATCATCATCATAATCATCATAATTATTACAATAATTTCTCTGAAATTTCAATTGAACTACCACCAACCCCAACATATCCACAAAAACCATCATTCTTATCAAATTCAAATCAAATTCCAAGACCAAAATCAAGACATTCTCATACAAATTCTGCTGATAGTTATACTTCATCATATTCATCAACTTATCCATCTTCAACAAGATCTTCTCAAAAACAACCACCATATTATCAACAACCAATTAATAATAAAAATAATAATAATAATAATAATATTAATAATTTCAATTTTAATGGAAATAATAATAATAATAATAATAATAATAATAATAATAATAATAATAATAATAATAATAATAATAATAATAATAATAATAATAATAATAATTCCAATAATATGAAAATTTCAACATCACCAAATAAACTATCAAATTCAAATCATTCAACAAATTCAAACTTTTCACAATGTTCATCAAGTCATAGTTTATTAGATACCAATATTGGTGGTATCAATGTAAATACTCAAAATTTGGTTTCATTTACAAATGAAACTTCAAACTCTGGTTCAACTATTATAAAGCCTGTTGCACTTAAATCTAGTAGCAGAAGCGTATTTAATAGTAGTAATAATCAACAATATCTTTTCTCTTCTTCGACTTTATCTTCATCTTCTTCGACTAAAACTAATAATAATTCAACAACAACCACCACTACCACCACCGCCAAAACATCATCAACTTCAACAAATGATTACTCATCTATTAAAGGTAAAAGTTTAATAGATGATGATGCATCCTGCTCGATTTCTTCATTTAATGCAATTGAACAACAAGTTCTAATTCCAACGGTCCTATCATCATCCTCTTCATCTCATGTTATGAAAAGAAGTAATGGTAGTTCAAATGGTGGTAACTCCACCATACAATCACCATCTTGTAATCAAATATCGATCAATAAGAATAACTTGGTAGATATCGATGATGAGGATGAGGATGATGAGGACGATATCAATGGCCATTGGGAAAAAATTACAATACCATCTAATATGTGTAGAGATCAAATCTCAATTAAAAATAATTTTGATGAATCGACAAAAGTAATTTGCTAATATACTTTATTTTAAAAAATATAAAAAGAAAAAAAAAAAAATAAAAATTTTAAAAAAAAATATATTTATTTTAAAAAACAATTATATAAACACATATGTGTTTAAAAAATTAATTAATTTTTTTTATTTTACAAATAATTAAATTTATTTATATTTTTATTTATATTTTTTTGGTGTGTTAATATTTTATTTTATTTTATTTTTTTATTTTTTTATTTTTTGTACATTCAATTCTTTTTTTTATTTTATAAGTTCAAACAGAGTTTATCTCTTATTATAAAAAAAAAAAATGAACATTTCAAATGATAAAAATATTTCAAAATTAAATATTAAAAATAATAATGGATTTGGTAAAAGTTCTAATATTTTTGATATGGTTGCAGGAACTCCAAATAATATTTTTGATCCATATGATATTTGTTATGGAGAAAAAAGAAGTAATCAAGATATAAATGATTCAATGATATCATTAATGTAAGTTTTATTTATATATTTATTTTTTTTTTTTTTTTTAAATCTAATTTTTTAATATTTTTTATTTTTTTTCAAAAAAAAAAAGAAATAATATTTCAAATTTATATCCATTAATAATTGGATTTTTTACAGTTTTCTTTGAAAAACCAATAAACTCAACAATTGATTCTGAAAAATTAAAAATAATAATTGAAAAAATGTTAAAATCTGACAATTCAACACAAGAGAAATCATTAAAAACAACAAATCAATGGATAAATTCATGTGTAGAATTAATGATGAAAATTTATGAAAATTCAAATGATTTAAAAAAACTATTATTTGAAAAAAAAGATAAACTTTTAAATTCAAATTATAAAAAACATGAATTTGGAGAAACAAGACATATTCTAGAAACAAATATAGAGAAATTAGAAAAATCAATTCAAGATCTTTTAATACTTTTATCAAATTCTTTAGAAAATATTCATGAAAATATTAATATTTATTTTGAATCAATTTTAATTTATATTGCTTTTATTCATAATGTTGATGTAATTATTAAAAATAATTGAAAAAAATTAAGAATAAATATTAAATAAATAAATACTAACATATACACATGTAATTTTTTAAAATTTAGTTGTTATGGGAAGTTTATGATATTGAACCAATTTTAATAACTGGTGCTAAAAAATCTGATAGATTAAGTGATGAAAATGTTTCATCGTTTAGAGAAAGATTACATGTTTTCATTTCATCATTTTTAAAAGATGTTGGTAGAACATCAGAGAAAACAATGTTAAATCCATGTTGGAATGATATGTATAAAGTTTTATGTGAAGATTTAATTTTATATCCACAGAAATTAATAATATTCAATGAATTAATTACTAATACTGATAGAACCACCGGTTTAAAACAATTCAATTTACCAGAAATTAATAATCAAAATTATATTTTCAGATTTGATGCAAAATATGTTGGTACTGATAATGAAAATAATAAATTAAAAGAATATATTACAAATTGTTATGGTATGTCATTCTATGGTAGTGGTATTGGTAGTGGTGGTGGTGGTGGTGATAGTGGTAGTAGTAAATTATCATTCATATTAGAATCAAAAACCAAGAAATTCATATCCATTAGATTATATGGTATGAAAAATGAAAACATTGAAAATATAAATATTAATATTTTCAATTGTGATGATAATAAACCACAACAATTGTTGGTTGATCAAGATACTATCAAACCTTTAACATTACAATTATCAAATTATTTACCTTCAAATAATAATTTAAACTCAAATTTCGTTGGTTTCACAAATACAAAAAAAATTAAATTAAACAATGTTAAAAATTTAATTGAATTTAATTTTAATGGAAATGAAAATAAAAAATATTTCTTATACTTTATTGAAATTTTAGTAAGTTATCAAAAACAATAAAAATAAAAATAAATTAAAAATAAATTTTATATAAATTTTTTTAAAAAACATTGGTATACCGATATATATATAATAACTTTTATTTTATTTTTTTTACTCTTTTTAAAAGAAAAAAAAATAATAATATCAAGTTTTTTCTTGTTTTTTTTTATTTTTTTATTTTTTTTTTTCCTATGCATATTTTGAAACCTTTAATACCAATGGCACTTGTTTACCAGATAAAAATATTTTATTTTCCACTTCATTTTGAAGATTTGAATTTTTAAATAACAACAAATAATATACAAAAATGAAACCAGTTAATGCTGAATCAAAACCTGCTGAGTGAACATTTTGACCTTCCATTTTAAATAATTCTTTATATTTATTATTATTATTATTATTATTATTATTATTATTATTATTATTATTATTATTATTATTATCATCTTCATTTTCTATAATACTATTATTTACAATTGAAACTATATTTTCACCTTCAGTTTTTTTAATTTCTTGTTCTTCGTTGAGTTTCTCATCTTCATTTGATTCTAATTTATTTCTACTTCTTTTTTTCTTTTGACTTTTATGCTCTTCTAAATCTAACACTAAAGAGATATCGTGTGAATCTGGACAATTATCTTTTAATCTACAATGACCATAATCCTATTTGTTTAAGAGGTTAATAATAATTTTTTTTTTTTTTTTTTTTTTTTTTTTTTAATGTTAATGAATAAAACTTACAGCAAAATCATTACAAACTTTTATATTTGGTGAAATTGGTTTAATAAAAGAATATTCGGTGTTAATTAATGGTATAAGTATATTATCATCACCATCATCACTATCATTATCTGAAAATGCTTTAAAATCACAAGTTGCATATACTTCTTTTCTTAACAATCTCTTAAAATTAAATCTTTCATATTTTTGAAAAAGATATTGAAGATACGATCTTTTTTCACTAACTTTATATTCTGCTATATATTTTGTATCGTATCTATAATTTTTAAAAAGTTTTATACGCTTATTAATAAACAAATAAAATAAAATTTATAAACATTTATATATTTTAAAATATTCTATAATTACATTTTAGGAAAAACTGATAAAATTTTTGAAATGAAATCGTTTAATTTATCGGGTAAATCACCAATTAAAGATTGAAAAATAAATAAAAGGTCAAAAATACCATTATGAATTACAGATGGTAATTGTGCTTTTGTTAATATATCAAGTAATAATTTTGATCTACGTAATGTGTCTTCATGATTGTTATTATTATTATTATTATTATTATTATTATTATTATTATTATTATTATTATTATTATTATTATTATTATTATTATTATTATTATTATTATTATTATTATTATTATTGTTTTTATTATTATTATAACTATTATTATTTTTTGTTGGAGTTGAAAATATTGGTCTTCTACTTTGAAATGGTATACCATATAGAAATAACTCTTGGAAATCAAAGCCATGTTTTGATAAAAATGTCATTGATACTGGTGAAACTTGAAAATCACTAATGTTTAACATTATAAAATTATAAACTCTAATAGTATAACTTTTTTCTAATAATGAGTGATTATCATCAATGCTATTATTGTAATTAGTTGGAGGCGTTACAACCTCACCTACATCTTCCTCTTTTGTATTATTTGGATTATAGTCCCCACTGCCGCTGCTACTAGTATTATTTTCTTCCTCTTTGTCATCTTTAAAATTTGCTTTAAATATTGAAATACCAAACTCTAAAATTGATCTTTGTTTCACTAAATTAATCATTGCATGATACTTTTCTTGTATATCCTCTTGTTTTAAACCTTTTTGGAAACCTAAACCTGTAAATTCTGTATCTATTGAAATGAATGTTGCTTCCTTTAAATCATTTTCAAAGTTTATGATCTCTTTATCGAAATTTTTAAGTGTTACTCTTTTTACTAATGTTGTTGTTTTTGTTTTTGTTGTTGTTAAAATATTTTTTTTATTATTGTCGTCACTATCATGAATGTTGTGAGTTTGGTTCATTGTTTGGTTGGAAATGAAACTTGTCAATTGAAATTTTTTCAAAGTTTTTTTGAAAATGAAATTTTTTTTTTTTTTTTTTTTTTTTTTTTTTTTTTTTTTTTTTTTTTTTTTTTCCAAAATTGATCCAAACAAAAATGGAAAAAAAAAAAAAAAAATTATTTTAATAGTAAAAGATGGTTTTTTATTTTATTTGTTTATTTTTATTTATTTTTATTTATTATAATGTCAAATTTGAATTTATTTTTTTGGAAAAATAAAAATTTAATAAAAACATAATATATTATTTAATTAATTGTTTTTTTAAGGGAATTTTGAGTTTGACAGATTAAGTGTATTAAAATAAGTTTTAACTTTATTTTTTTATTTTGTTTTTTTACATTTTTATTTTATTTTATTTTTATTTTATTTAATTTTATTTTATTTAATTTTTTTTTTTTTTTTTTTTTTTTTTTTTTTTTTTTTTTTTTTTTTTTCAAAAAAACGACCACCTTTTGAATATTTTTTTTTAAGCTTTTCCTTTTTTTTTTTTTTTTTTTTTTTTTTTTCCCAAACACATCCTTCTGTTTCACTGACACATCCCCCACATCCACAAAAATTTATTCCAACAAAGAGATAGAAAACAATAGTACCAAAATTACTTTTTTTTTAAAATAAAAACAACAGAATACAACAAATTTAAATAAACTATTAAAAATAATTTTTATAGATAATACAAATATAAACAGTTAATTGTTATATTAAAAAAATAAAAAAAAAATTTATAAAAAAAAACTCTGAAAATAAAATAAAAAAATAAAATAAAATAAAATAAAATAAAATAAAATAAAATAAAATAAAATAAAATAAAATAAAATAAAATAAATCAAAATAAATTCATTGTAATTTTAAAATATGGAAAAGGAAAAAAAGAAAAGTGGTGGTTGCTATTGTGGGCCACCAATAGAAGAGCAAATGGAGAATAAACAAGAAAATGAAATAAATAAAATAGATAATAATAGTGATAATAATAATAATAATAATAAAGAGGAACTAGATACAACAAGATCAGAAAAAAGAAGAAAATGTTGTGATATGTGCCAATGTAATAACAATAAAAAAAAGAAAAGAAAGAATAAAAAGA
The DNA here is from genome assembly GCF_000004695.1 of Dictyostelium discoideum AX4. NCBI lineage: Eukaryota > Evosea > Eumycetozoa > Dictyosteliales > Dictyosteliaceae > Dictyostelium > Dictyostelium discoideum. The sequence continues at coordinate 5,168,007 of NC_007088.5, forward strand.
AAAATAATGAAATTGATAGTAGCAGTGGTAGTGATGATGAAAGTGAATATAGTAGTGAGGAAGAAGATGAAAATGAAGATGAAGATGAAGATAAAATGAAAAGAAAAAAATCAAATAAAAAGAAATCTGATGAAGATAATAATAGTGGTAGTAAAAGAAGATCTCAATTAAATAATTATAACAATAATAATACTTTTAAAAATGAATCGGAAGATGAAATTTATGATTTTGAAGAGCAAAGTTTTGAAAATGATAGTGAATATAGTCAAAGAATTATCAACAATAGAATACCACTAAGACCTGATAGAACAAGAGATGGATCACCCGATTCTTCATATTCATCATCAACTACAACAAATAAAGATTTCAATCATGGTGGTGGTCAACAAAAGATTCAATGTTGTGATAAATGTTCAAAGGATAATAGACCAAATGGTAGAGCTTGTTTATGTCAAGTTCCATCGACTCACAGAAGAGGAATTTTAGGTGAAAGTGGATGTATTACTTGTGGTTGTGTTGGTTGTCATCCAACCGATGTATTGGAAACAAAATCATCAAGTAGTTTTATAATAACAAATAATAGCAATAGCAATAGCAATGGTAATAATAATAATAATAATAATAATAATAATAATAATAATAATAATAATAATAATAATAATAATAATAATAATAGTAATAAAAACAATAATAACAGTGATGTTGGTATTAATAAAAGTTCAAATAGCAACAATGGTAATAGTGTTGATGAATTAAAAAATGGTTGTTGTAGACCATGTATGAAAGCATTTTCTGAAAATGATAAAGCATGTTTATGTCAAGTACCAAGTAGTGTAAGATTAGGTGTTCTACCAGAAGGTGGTTGTAGGATTTGTAAATGTAAAGGATGTCATCCTGAAGAATTCACAAAGAAAAGATTCGATGGTAGAGGAGTAGGTAATGGAAAAAGAATTTTACCATATCAACAACAACAACAATCATCATCACAACAATACCATCATATTGATTCTCGTAACCCTTATGATGATTTTTATGGTAGATATCCACCAATTCCACATCATTTCTATCCACCACCACCTCCACCACCTCCACAATATAGGGGTCATCACCATCATCATCCACCACCACCTCATCACCATGCATATCCACATCCACCTCCCTATTCAGGTTACCCAGATATTCATCATCCACATCCACCACTTTGGGATGGATATGATTCAAGAGATCCAAGAGGGGTTTTAGGTGGTTATGGACCTGATAAGAAATCATCATACAGAGATAATGGTATGGTTGGTGGATTTGAAAGAGATCGTTCAAAAGAAAGAATAATCGATAATAGATCTGATTATAGTGATAGAGATTATTCAAGAGGAAGAGATAGAGAATTTGATGATAGAGATTTATCTAGAGAAAGTACAAGATCAAGAGATCGTTCAAGAGAAAGAGACAGAACAAGATCAAGAGATCGTTCAAGAGAAAGATATACAAATGATAATAGTACAAATAATAGCAATTATAATAATACTAATAATAGTAGTAATAACAACAATAATATAAATAATAAATATAAAGAAAATTACTATGGTGGTGGTACTTATAGTGAAGATGATTTTGGTAAATCTCAAACAACTAAAGATTATGATTTATATGAGAAAGAAAATCAATATGAAAAAAAGAAAGAATCTGATTGGTATTCTCCAAATTATACCTTTAGTAATAATAATAATAATAATAATAATAAAAGAATATAAATAATAATAAATAATAATTAATAATAAATAATAATAATTTTTTTTTTTTTTTTTTTTTAAAAAAAGGATTAAAGAAAAAAAAAATCTTTTAAATTTTAATAAATCTAAATTGTAAATTTTAATTATTCAAACTTTAACTTTTTATTTTTATTTTTTTTTTTTATTTAAATATCCATACATTTGAATTTATTAGTAAGTGAATTGACATTTATTTTCATTTTACCCTTTTTTTTTCCCCAACATTTCAATCAAAAGGAATTTCATATGTGTACACCTCTCATTTTTTTTAATAAATAAAATAAAATAAATAATTTGGGTCACATAAAACAAAGATAAAAAAAAAAAAAAAAAAAAAATATTATTATTATTATATATTTTTTATTATTTATTATTCTTTTTTTATTTTTTTGTGATCAATGGAAAAATAGAAGAAGATTCATCTATTGATGTTGAATTTAAAACGAGATAATTTAATTAGCACCATCAACACTTGGTAAAATAACTTGTGGATCTGGGTACCAATAATTACCATTTGGATTAACATTACCAACTCCCATTACATTTTCACAATTATTTAAATAAAATTGTTTCATCATTTTAATATCATGAATTTTTAATTGATACTCTTTTGCATTTGCAACTTTTCTACAAAATAATTTATCAAATAAAACTTTTCTAAACTTTATTTTATAAAAAAAAAAAAAATATATAAATATTTAATATTAATAATTTTAAAAAAGTAAAAATAAAATAATTATAAACTTACACCATTTTTTGATAAATATTCATGTGAACCAATTGAATAATATAAATCTTCATTACCTTTATCACAAATTAATATTGGTCTTCCTTGAGTTGTGAATTTATGAGAACCCAAGTATAATGAAACTTGATCAACCATAACACCATAATATTGTTTAATTAAATCAATAGATGTTGGTTTAACATTACCATTTAAATTATAGAATGAAATGATATTATTAATGATTGTTTCAGATGGTTCTTCAATATTTGTACCCAATAAAATTGTATGATTTGTATTATTTTTAGTTTGTTCCATTATCAATTCAAATTTATTTAATAATTCTAGTGCATTACAATGTTTTAATAATAATTTAAAATCACCATAAAAAATAACTCTGATATTGGTTTCTTTATACATTTTAACTAATTGTTCATTCTCTAATAGTTCTGATAAACCTTGTAAATATTGAATGAAATATGAGAGATAATCAGATGACTTATCTTCAATTTTATCACACCACATTGGAACACAAATTGTTTTAATACCATGTTGACACATCATAACCAAATCATACAACAATTTATTAATTGAAACATTTGGAGCCATTGCTGTTGAACATTGATCAATATTCTCCATATCATTTTCATTATTAGAATTTAATTTAAAAGTTGATCCATCAAAAGCATAAACAATTGTATTATTACCTGAAAGTTTTTCAATAACAATTTCACTAATTTCCTTATCACTTAATTTATTAAAATTTTCAAAACTAGTAACCATTTTTACTACTACAACTACTACTACTATTAAATTATTAAATTTATTATTGTATAAATGAAAAAATTAAAAAAAAAAAAAAATAAAAAACTATTTTATAATTAAAATTAAAATATTATAAAATTATGTATTTTAAAATTTATCTATCAAAAAATTAAAAATATTTAAAAATTTTTATATAAAAAAAAAAAAGTGATTAACATTCTTATTTTAATTTGTGGAGATTAGTTCTATTTTTTTTTTTATTTTTTTTGACTATTATTTTTGGTTTTTATTGAAATAATTTAAACACTTTTTTTTAAAATGTTAAAATAATTTTTTTATAAAATAATTCATCAATTTAACACCTCTTATATTTATTATTTAAAAAATAATAATAATAATAATGTAATGAATATTACATTTTATAATAATCAATAATAATAAATAATAAATAATAAATAATAAATAATAATAATAAATAATAATTTAATAATAATAATGAAACGTATCCAAATTGCGCATTTTTCGTTGTTTTTATAAAAAAGTCAGGTAAAATTTCAAAATGCAAAAATTCTGGTCCTACTGAGATTCGAACTCAGATTCTCAGATGTCTTCGGTGATGATTTTCAGAGTCTGATGTGCTAACCGTTACACCATAGAACCAACATAAATAAATTCGCTCTGTATTTATAAAAAATTTATTTGGTATAAACTCTTTTTTAAAGAAAAAAAACTTGGGGGAAAAAAAAAACTAGAATATCTAAAAAAAAAAACCAGATATAAAGAAAATAGTTTAATTAAAAAAAAAAAAAAAAAAAAAAAATTATTTGGTTTTCCTCACATTATCATTTGGACAGATTCCAATACTTTGCCAAATTTGGTAAAAATATTTTCAATTATTTGGGTGTGAAATAAAAAAACTAATTAAATATTTTTTATATTAATTTTTATTTTTATTTTTATTTATATTTTTTTATTTATTTTTTATTTTTATTTTTCATATTTTTTTTTGGTGATATTTAAATTTTTTTTCAAGGAAATTTATTAACTGAGAAATTTTTCAGTTACCTTCTTTTTTTTTTCTTTTTTTTTTTTTATTTTTTTTTTTTTTTAAATTTTTATTTTTATTTTTTTATTTTTTATTTTTGTATCCCTTTTTCTCTTCTTTCTTTTTTTTTTCCCCCAACTTTTTATTTTTTTTATTTTTTTTTTTTATTATTTTCTAAATATTTTAAATAATGAGTGAAAAGAAATGCAAACAATGTAGTGGAGAATTAGCATATGAAGGAGATATGGTTGTATGTACAATTTGTGCAACAGTTCAAGAGGAATTTGTCTTGGTAGCCGATCATCAAGATTTAAATGTTGTTAGTGTTGATAGAAGTACTTCAAAATATAATGGTAAAAGAACATACTTTAATAGAAATTCAAGTTCTCAAGAATATTATGAAAAAGTAAATATAAATTTTTTTAAATTTTTTTTTTTTTATAAAATTTTCCACAATGAACAAACACTCACCCACACATATTATTAAAGTTGTATACTAACATATTTTATTATTATTATTATTATTATTATTATTTTTAATTAATTAGTTTGAAAATAAATTAAGTATTATTTGTAATTTATTAAAATTAGGTGAAAGTACAAAAATTCAAATGAGAAATCATTATTATTTAGCATATGCAAAATGGAGGAAAATAAAAAGAGTTGATAGAAATTTCGAATATGTTTGTGCAGCGCTAGCATATATTTCCACTAGAAAAGAGGATAAAGGATTATGTTTAATGGATATTGGAATTAGATTAAATTTAAAGTATTATACAATTGGTGTTTTATCAATGAAAATTCAAAGTGCAGCAGGTATTAAAGTTGATATTTTACCAGAATTTGGATACATGGAAAGAGGTGTACAAATATTACGTAAACTTTATTTTTATACACGTGAAGAATGTGAAGCCATTAAAAGATTGGCATCGGAATTAGTGAAATTTTCAAAAGTACGTGGAATTGCAGAGGGAAGAACACCAACAAGCACCTATTGTTCAAGTTTATACCTTGCTCAACTTCATAAATTATCGACACTTAGTGACTACAATGCAGAGAATGATAGTGCAAGTTCGTACCTTGAAAATTCTCAAATAACAACATTGGTTCAGTCACCTGTAAAAAAGAGAAAATTAAAAACTAAAACTGCAAATTCCATTACAATGCAACCCTATCTAAATGATTTAAACACTGAAATGAATGCACCAATCCATGCAACTCGTTTAAGAGTTAAAGAATTGGAAAGTCATCTTTTAGCTCATGCTCAATCAAATTCAATGTTTTCAACATTTGTAAATGAAAAGAACATTTATCAATGGATACCATTATTATTAAAAGATTTTTTCATTATGACTTCAGATATTAATAAAAAAGATAATCAAGATGATAATAATCAAGATAATAATAATAATAATAATAATAATAATAATAATAATAATGATGATTCACAAGATGAAGCAAATTTAGAAAGAGAAATTGAAAATGATAATGATGAATATGATAGTGATAGTGATGATAATGATAATAATAATAATAATAATATTGCTGTTGACGATGAGAATCTAAACAATAATAAAATTAAAAGTGTAAATAATATTAATGTAAATGTAAATAATAATAATAATGATAATAATAATAAAAGAATTAAAAAAGATTATCAAAATAAAAGTAGTGATACTGGTGGTGGTAGTGATATTAATATGTCAATGGAAATTGGTAGTAGTGAAGATGAAGTTAGTAGTAGTTTTATGAATTCATCTGATTTTGGTGGTGGTGATGAATCATCATCATCATCTTATAGTGGTCATCAATTAGGTTCAAAAAGTGGTAAAAAACATTTTTACAAAATGATAATTTCACAATCAAGTATTCCTCCACCACCATCTTATATTTTATCACTCTATAAAAGTATTGAAAGAAAACTTTGTGTCATTCATGCAAAGTTTAGATTGGCCTATAATGGTGGATATGATAAAAAGAAAATCACACAACAAGATCAACAATTCTTTCAACAATACAAGAGATACTATCCAACTCAACAATCAAAGAAACAAAATTTAGAAATTGAAAAACTTTTGATTAATAATATCGATGAGTCAATCATTTTAGAAGGTTTCAAAGATTTCGATGAAATTGAATTGGAAAAATATCTCAAAGAAAATAGTGATCTCTTTAAAAAAGAAGATTTAAATGAAACTGATATCTCTGATGATAATTTAAGTCTTTATTTAAAATCTCCCGATGAAAAATTATTTTTTCAACAAATCCAAGAAAATTATTAATAATTTTTTTTTTTTTTTTTTTTACCAATAAATAAATAAATAAATAAATATAAATAAATAAATATAAATAAATAAATTTTCTTTTTTTTAAAAAAAAATCAATTATTTTTTGCTATTTATTATTATTTTAACAGTAAATATTAAAACAATAATAATAATAATAATAATAATAATAATAATAATAATAATAATAATAATAATAATAATAATAATA
>NC_007088.5:5179805-5189805 GCF_000004695.1 Dictyostelium discoideum AX4
AAAAAAAAAAAAAAAAAAAAAAAAAAAAAAAAAAAAATTAAAATAACAATAACAATAACTATAACCATAAAGAAATAAAAATAAAGAAAAAAGAACAAAAAAAAAAAAAAACAAAAAATAAAAAAAAAGAATTAAAAAAATAAAAAAACCTTTACTTTAAAAAAAAAATAAAAAAAACAAATAAATAAATAAAATATTAATCTTTATTTACCCCCAAAAAAAAACACATCTTTTTTTTAAAAGTGAAGTTTCAATATTTTAAGACTTTACCTTTAAAAAAAAAAAAAATAAATAAATAAAAAATAAAATATTATCAATATTTCTTTTAAACATGCATGTTTTGGAAAAGTGTATGGAATTATGATACCTTTTAAAATGATTTTACCGTCAATGAGAATTTCGATTTCTTTATTCTCTGAATTGTAAATTATTTTTACACATTTATCAACACCATCATTGATTTCATTGAAACTATTACCCAATGAATATTGATGACTAGTTTATAGGGATTGGTTTGGAGTTGGTCTTTGAATAGAATTATGGTTAGAACAAGGATCACCCATTTCTTGATTGCTAAATGTATCAAATTCTATTGCAATTATACCATTTGCCATTTGATTATAGCCCAACTCACTCCCAGCTTGCTTAATTTCATTAATTCCATTTGTTTGAAGAATAAAAGCAAATCCATCAGCACCTCTTCTTGAGACATTAAATGTAAATTCACATTGAAACCCATTATCTATTGTTACTTTTTTTCTACTCCAAATTGAACCAACTTTGCCTTGTAATGAGGGTGTTAGTTGAATAATCATATCACCACCTTTTTTGTTGGAAATAATTTGGCAGATCCATTTAGTTTATAACCTTTTTCTAAATTATAATTTTCAGAATAATCAATCATCAGTTTTAAATTAAATAAAAAATTATATGGTTATTGGTTTTTAATAAAATTAGAAAACTTTATTGGAAATTATAATTTAGTTTTTTTTTTTTTAAATTATTATTTCGTTTTTTTTTTTTTTTTTAATTCTTTTAACTCATAGGTATCGCCAGTACCTCAAACAACCTTTTTGTATTCCTTTTAGATTTAATTCATCAAGAATTTTTATCATTAATGAGTAAGTTTTTTTTTAAAAAAAAAACAAATTAATAACTCCAATATTATGAATCAGTTACACTAACAATAACAAAAAATCAACTTCAACTTCAACATTAACATCAACTTCAAACATCATCAATTTTTAATTATAGTTGGTAAAAAGGGTAAAACTGCAATCATTACAAATGTATATATTTTCTTTTTTTATAAAAATAAATAAATAAATAAATAAATAAAAAAAAAGAAAACTAATAAAAACAAAAAAAAAAAAAATTTACATTTAGATATTAGGCCAGATGAGATTAATGGTAGGTTTATCTCAAGGTCAATACATTTGTGATGTCTATCAACCACAACAATCCCAATGGATTAGATATGATTATTCAACTTTATTGAAATAAAAGAACAAGATGATTTATCTATTTTATTAAATCAACTTTTTAGTTGGGAAAAAAAAAAAAAAAAAAAAAAAAAAAAAAAAAAAAAAAAATAAGAATTAAAACCAAAAAAAACTTTAATTAAAATAATAACAACCATAACCAAAAGAAATGAAAAAAGAACGAAAAAAAAAACAAAAAATAAAAAAAGAATTAAAACTAAAAAACTTTACTTTTATAAAAAAAAAAAAAATAAATATTTATCTTTATTTATTCCCAAAGAAAAACACCTTTTTTTTAAAAGGCAAAAGTTTAAATTTTTATTTGAAAATTTACCTTTAAAAAAAAAAAAGAATATAAAATATTATCAATATTTCTTCTTTTTTTTTTTCCCCCAAGTCCCAAAAAAAAAAAAAGAAAACTTTTTTTTCTTTTTTTTTTTAGAAATTTAAAATTTTTTTGAAAAAATTATTTTTAGCTTTTAAAACACGTTGGTTAATATTTTTGTTTTTTTTGTTTAAATATTTTTTTTTTTTTTTTTTAACAAATAAATTTAAAAATGATAGGTGAAAAAAGAAAAAGAATTGAATTAATTAATCTACAAGAAGTTTTGAAAGGTAGAAAAAGAAATGTGAATAAAGAAAAAGTAACAGTTAAAAAAACCAAATCAAAACCAATAAAAAATTCAAAGTCAGCAATAATAACAACTAAATTCAGTTGTGTTCCTACTACCGCCATTACTACTAAAAGTCAAAGCAAAAACTTAAAAGCCCCAACAAAAACCAAACCAACAATAGAAAATGAATTTATAAAAGAAAATGATGATATTGATTATTCTGAAAATTATAATTTAGAAAAAGGTTATAAACTAAATGGATCTGCCCAAATTGTAACAAACAAAGAATGTGGTGATATGATTATTCAACTAACACCCTCATTACAAGGCCAAGTTGGTTCAATTTGGAGTAGAAAAAAAGTAACAATAGATAATGGATTTCAATGTGAATTTACATTTAATGTCTCAAGAAGAGGTGCTGATGGATTTGCTTTTATTCTTCAAACAAATGGAATTAATGAAATTAAGCAAATTGGGGGTGAGTTGGGCTATAATCAAATGGCAAATGGTGTAATTGCAATAGAATTTGATACATTTCATAATCGAGAAATGGGTGATCCTTATTATAACCATATCTCAATACAAAGACCAACTCCAAACCAATCCCTATCAACTAATCATCAATATTCGTTGGGTTCTTATCATTCCAATTCAATTAATAATGGTGTTGATCAACGTGTAAAAATAATTTACAATTCAGAGAATAAAGAAATCGAAATTCTCATTGATGGTACAATCATTTTAAAAGGTATCAAAATTCCATACACTTTTCCTAAATATGCATATTTTGGATTTACTGCTTCAACAGGAAAGCAAAAACAAATCCATCAAATAAAAGGTTGTAGATTTAATTCAGTTTTAAATTAAATTTAATTAAATTAAATAAATAAATAAATTTTATGGATAAGTTTTAAATAAATAGAAAACTTTGTTGGGGTTTATAATTTTGTTTTTTTTTTTTTTTATTATTATTTTTTAATTCTTTAAATTCATATTTTAAAAGCTTTATTAAATTATTATTTATACATATGTTGTGTTTCATTTGTTATAATTTTTCAAAGTTTTAAATTGATTAATTTATTATTTTAATACAATAAAATTTTATTATTTATTATTAAATTTTTAATTATCTATTTGTTTGAGTTGATAGTATTATTATATCCAAATAATCTTTACCATAAACAACTACAACTTTCCACAAATTACCAATTTACAATAAACAAAAAGACCATACTCCGAATAGAAAAAAAAAAGAATATATAATTAAAATCATTTAATGATATAGGATAAAATTTTATTTAATTATAATTATTTAAAAGTTGTTTGATGTATAACAGAATTTTATTAATGTTTTATTTAAAAAAAAAAATATAAATAATAAAAAAAAAAAAAAAAAAAAAAAAAAAAAAAAAAGAATAAAAAAAAAAAATAGTATTTATAAATAGTTTTTTTTTTTTTTTTTTTTTTTTAACGATGTTTTTTAACATTCACAATAGGAGGCACCCAATGAATACATTTTGGATCAATTTTTGAAGTTTGTTTTGCATAAATTTTCAAGTGATCATCTAGTGTTTTTGGAGTGATATGAATAACATGTTGACCTTTCCAATATCTTATGAGATTGAGTGATTGTAGAGTGCTGATAACATCCTCAGTTCTAATGGCGGAAATATTGGAGATATCAGTGATTGAAAGATTTCCTTTATGAGTTTTTAAGATTTCCAAAAGTACTTGAGTCCAATATGATCTGTAGGAGAGAAGACCCAAATCTGATAATGGTTTTTCGGGTGTGCCAACTTTACCTTCCTTCTTTGAGAGTTCATAAGAGAATGAAATTAATAATTTGCCAAAACCTTTTCTTTGGTAGGGTGGTAATGTTAGAATACAAGCTAAATTATTACCATCAGGTGATTCCTTTTCCTTTGAGAAATAGCCGACCATATGGCAACCACGTTCGTCATATTCGGTCATAATGTAAAAGAGAAAAGGTTCCACATCATAGTATAAAGTTTTATGATCTAGAAATAGTTTTGCTAACAATCCAAGATTTTGACAATAGATACGGTTACGTTTACCGTCAACCTCAAACATTGATATATTTCCAGACCTATAGATTTCATTACCAGGTGGATGACGCAAATCACATTTCAAAGCATGTCGTTTTAGAGATGTCTTTTTCTTCATATATTTCAAACAAAACTCACAGAGGTACAGTTTATCAGTTTTTGTAAACTCCTCTGGATAGGGTGAGAAATACCATGTGTCAATTTCATAACGACCCAACTCTATAACATTAATATTCTTCACTTTAGTAATTTCTTCATGTTCTTTCTCCAATTCTGATAGTTTTGAATCGTCATCCATTACCATTGAACCTTTTTGAGATGGTCTTTTTGGTGGTTGTTTCTTATTGCCACCAGTAATACCATTCTCACCATTGGCGCCACCACCACCGCTTCCACCAGCTCCACCACCATGTGAATTAATTGCTGTTATACTATTCACTGGTTGTTTCTTTTCAATAACTCTACTGAAATCCATTCTTGATTCATGCACCCATTCATCTAAACGACGATTGAATTCATGGTAATGTACATAATAATCATAGGTTCCATTCTTTAATTCTGATTCTCTCTTTTCAATAATATCACATTTAATAAATTGTTGTTCTCTCCATTCACAAAATATAATTGTACCATTCTCTAAAACTCTTCTACTATTATTATTATTTTTATTTCCATTAGTTTTTTTAGTTTCATCTTCTTTTTCTTTTTCCACTTTGTCCTCTTTTTCTTTTTCTTTTTCTTTCACTTTTTCTTTGATTTTTATTTTAGCTTTTTCTTCTTTTTTCTTTTCTTTATCTTTATTTTTAAACTTTTCTTCTTTTTCTTTTTCTTTATCTTTTTGGTTGGTGGTTGTGGTGGTTGTGGTGGTGGTATTTTTCTTTGCTGTATCTTTCTTTTTATCTTTTTTGTTTGTTTCAATTGGTTTCTCTACTTCAATCTCTTCATCTTCTTCCTCTTCTTCCTCTTCTTCTTCCTCTTCTTCCTCTTCCTCTTCCTCTTCCTCTTCTTCTTCTTGCTCTTCTTCATCTTTCTCTTCAGTTTCTTCTTCCTCTTTATCCTCTTCCATTTCTTCCTCAAGTTCTTCAGTCTCTACTTTTTCTTCTTCCTCTTCCTCATCCTCTTCTTCCTCCTCTTCTTCCTCTACAACTTTTTCTTCTTCTTCCTCTTCCTCTTCTTCAGGCTCCTCTATTTCTTCATCTTCAACCATTTCTTCTTTCTCCTCTTCTTCTTCCTCCTCTTCTTCTTGCTCTTCTTCTTCCTCCTCTACTTCTTCATCTTCCTCCTCTTCCTCCATTATAATATCTTCATCTTGTTTATCCATTATTATAAAAGTATAAATAAAATAAATAAAAATGAATAAATAAATTTATAAATAAGTGTAATAAAACTTTAATTAAAAAAAAAAAAAAAAAAAAAAAAAAAAAAAAAAAAAAAATTGAAAATTGAAAATTTAAATAAAAAAAAAAAATAAAAATAAAAATAAAATTTAAAATTAATGAAAAATAATTCAAACTCATATGGTTAATTGGCCCATTCAGGAAATCATTCTTTTTTTTTCCCAAAATAAAAAAAAAAAAAAAAAAAAATTAAAAAAAAAAAAAAATTAAAACAAAAATTTAAATAAAAATAAAAAAAAAAAAAAAAAAAAAAAAAAAGCGAAACAGCCGAGTCCCGTTTAGGAAAGTTTTATAAAAAAAAATTATAAGGTTAAATTAAAAGGTTAAAAATAAAATAATATTATGGTTGTAAGTTCTAATTGGGTAAAAAAAAAAAAAAAAAAAAGAAACAATCAAGTGGTTATATTTTATACAAAAAAAAAAATTAAGGAGAAAGAAGAAAAAAGAAATATAATGTTACATTTGATCATGTTATATGACAGCATGTCCAAATTTTTTTTTTTTAAAAAAAAAAAGATTTTTTTTTATTTTTTTTTATTTTTTTTTTTTATTTTTTTTTTTTTATTTTTGTTTGAAAGCTTTTAAGTTATATTTATAACCCTATCACAAAAAAAAAAAAAATAAAAAAAATAAAAATAAAAAAAAATAAAAAAAAATAAAAAATAAAAAAATGTGATGATTAAGAAAATTCTTCTTTTTTTTTTTTTTTTTTTTTTTATTTATTCTTACCTTTTTATTTTTATTTTTTTATTTTTTTATTTTTTTTAAATAAGAATTAAACTAGTCACAAATTTTAAAATTAAAATAAAAATAAAAACAAAATATCTTATATAAAATTTTTTTTTCTTGTTTTCATTTTTTATTTTTTTTTTTAGTTCTGTTTTTTTTTTTTCGTTGTAAATTTGATTTACCTTTTTTTTTTTCAATTTTCAAAAATAAAAAAAAAATATAAAAAAATAAAAAAAAAAAGATTTTTCATAATAATGAATGATCCAAGACATATAAGTTATTTATATAGTAAAGTAATATTTAATGATAATATTCAACAAATTGTAAATTATATAAATCAACAATCAGCGGTTTTAGAGAATCAAAGATTAAACAATATAATAGATGTAAGACAATTGGTATTACTTGGTCAATGTTACTTTGAATTGAAATCGATTGAAGGTTTTAAAAAGTCAATGGACTTTTACAAAGAAGCAATGGATTATATAGCCTTATCACCATTTTCAACAAGACAAGTGGATTATGCATATGTATTAGCATGTCATGCAGTTTCATATCATTCACATGAATATTATATCGATGGAAAAAGAGAAGTTTCAAGATTTACAAAAAAGTTAAGAGAACCAAAAGATGTTTATGATCAAATTGAAGCTGCTTTATCAATTTTAACAGAAATTCAATATAGTGGTCCACAAATTGGTGTAATTATAAATATGTATCGTATGTAGTATTTTAAATAAATTATTATTATTATTATTATTAAAATAAAAATTAATAAATTAATTATTATTATTTCAAATAGTTGAATGTGTATTTTCATGTGGTAAAACAGCAATGTCAATGCAATATGAAGAAGCAGAGATTGAATATTTGAAAGCATTGGCAAAACAATCATTGGTTAATTTAAAAGGAAATGGATTACCAGATCTTAATGTTGATGTAGCGGATGGATATTGTATGTTGGGTTGTGTACATTTACATTATAAAGATAAGAAATTGGCAAGAAGTTATTTCAATAAGGCCATTGAATTATATTCCCAACTTTATAATCATCAAACTCATCCAAAGATTTCATTTGTATATAGTAGAATTTTAACAACAATATTGGATTTAAAGGACCAAAATAGTGGTTTAAAGGCGATTGCAATCAAAAGAGCTTATTATGGTCATTCTCATTTCGAAGTTATTGATCCACTTTATTCAACCTATGTTTGCTTATTAAAAAATAATTCTTATAATATTACTGTTGAAAATGACTTGAACGCAACTCAAAAATTAAATGGTTTAAAAACAAATTCTGAACATATTTGGGGTAATTCTTGTTGTACAATTTTATAAAAAACCAACATTTTATTATTATTATTTTTTTCTTTAAAGAAAAAAAAAAAAAAAAAAAAAAACATTTGCATGAGCAACTTTTGGGGGGTTGGTTATTTTTTAAGATATTTTTAAATTTATTTTTAGAAAAACAAAAAAAAAAAAAAAAAAAAAATTAAAATAAAATAAAATAAAATATCTTGTCTGTAAATTAATGAATTGACAACGTTTTTTCTTTTCTTTTTTTTTTTTCTTTTTTTTTTTTTTTTTTTTTTCAGTTAGTTCGAGTTCGTATTTGAAAACTTTCGTTCCAACAAATCAAATAATTTTATTTTATTTTATTTTATTTTTTTTTTTTTTTTATTTTTTTGGCTTCGAAATAAATATCTGTTGATGATAGTAATCAAAACGTTTTTTAATTTTTTTTTTTTTTAATTTTATTTTAATTTTAATTTTATTTTTAATTTTTTTTTTTTTTTTGAAATCAAACAAAATTATTTTTAAATTATAAGGTCGTTGGTTTTTTTTTTTTTTCTTCATACACCCTACAATTAATTTTTTTTTTTTTTTATAAATATTCTGAAAATGTAAATATTATTAAATAATTATTAAATATTAAAATATTTTTTTTTAGTAAAAAGAGTATTAATAATTTTAAAAAAAAAATTTTCTATTTTTATTTTTGATTTATTTTTATCTTTTTTTCTTTTTTAAAATCCGGAATTTCATTTGAAATTTCAATTTTTTATTTTTTCATTTTTTTTATTTTTTTTGGGAATAGGTTAAAATTTGATGGATATAATAAAAAATTTAAAATAATAGAAGATTTAATAAATAATCAATTTAAAATTAATACATTAAATAAAAATTTTTATTGTCATGGACAAGTTTCATCACCAATTTCAATATCAATTAGAGATTTTGGATTATTACAAATTCCATGTTGTTCAACTCAATTAAAAGAAATAATTGAAAGATTTAAATATAGGTTTACATATAAAGGTGTTTTTGAAATTCCATTGGATTTAATTACATTTGATAATGATATTTGGGCTAGTACAAAGAAAATTATGATTCAAAAGGTGAAAGTTGGTTTAGGAATTCAAGAGAATGAAAAGATAACATTAGAATTATACAGACTTTTAATTTATAATAAAGATTCAAGTGTTGCCACATTTATAAAACCAAAAACATATAATTCATTTGGATCACATTCAAGTGGTTCAAATAGTAGTGGTGAAGAATCTTTAGCTGATATTGAAAAATTAAAAGTTAGAAGGAATAGTACTGGTAGTAGTAGTAGTAGTAGTAGTAGTAATAATAGTAATAGCAGCAAAAATAAAAATAATAATAATAATAATAATAATAATAATAATATTAAAAATTTTATTGGTACATTAGGTATGGTTTTACCATCAACTCATAGTGGTGGAAATTTAATTATATCACATAGGGATGGTCAAACTGTTGAAATATCATTACAAGTTGAACCAGAGCCAACAGCTCATATTATAAAATATGCTGCATTTAACTCTGATTGTAGTTATGAAATTCAAACTGTAACCTCTGGTTATAGAGTTACACTATTATATAAAATTATGAAAACTGGTAAAAGGACTTCTCATTCACCTTCAACTTATTCTTCTTTATCACCAACTTTATCAAACACATCATCAAATTCTCCTTCTTCTTCTCCCTCACTATTATCTCCAACTCTTTTTCCAAATTCAACTACAACAACAACTACAACTAATAATAATAATAGTAATAATAATAATAATAATAATAATAATAAAAATATAAAAAATGAAATTCCACCAATAATTGATATTGCAAATAATATTCAAGAAATTTATAAAGAAATTAAAAATTTATTACAATTTGATTCTGATAAATTTATATATGTTTTAGAGAATCAATATGAAACAGTATCCCAAATTACTGGTGGTAATGATCAAATTATATTGGAAAAATTAAAATCAGCAGTACAATTAAATGATAATAATGATAATAATAATAATAATAATAATGATAATAATAATAATAATGATAATAATAATGAAGCTGGTGATAATGACCACCAAAAATTATCATTATTTTTATCAACTTTATATATTGAAGAAACAGTTTTAAAAAAAGAAAATCAAGTAATTTATAAAAATATATTTTTAGATAATTTAATAAATTGTTGTGAAGGTGATGATAATGAAGAGGATTTAAAATCAGAAACTACAACAACAACAACTACAACAATGGAAAAATTAAAAGAATCTAAAGAAATTGTAGATATCAACAAAGATAGTCAAACTGAAATTAATAATAATAATAATAATACTACCACTATTTCAGTAAATTTAGAAAACGAAATCTTACCAAATGGTTCATTAAATCATTTG
>NC_007088.5:5194805-5249805 GCF_000004695.1 Dictyostelium discoideum AX4
GCTTCATTTATACTACCATTACTATTATTACTTGTGTTACTTGTATTACTTGTAACACTTTGAGAATCATCATTATCAGTGATGACCAAATGAATTTCTTTTCTTCTAGCGACACCACTACCGCCAGAAGAATTTATTCTTCGGTTATTATTATTTGTAAAAAGTGAACTACTTAAAAGGGTATTTAATACATGTTGATTATTATATGTAGTGGTGGTGGTTCCATTGTGATTTTGATTTTGATTTTGATTTTGATTTTGATTTTGATTTTGATTTTGATTTTGATTTTGATTTTGATTTTGATTTTGATTTTGATTTTGATTTTGATTTTGATTTGTCGATGGTGAAGATTGATTAAAACCAAAATCAGAATTTGTATCGAAATCAGAATTATCATCTTCAGTAATTTCAGACATACTTTCAGCACCACCATCATTTGTACTACTATTATTACTTATACTACTACTACTATTTCTAATGCTACCACTACTGCCACCCAACCCACCACTCTCAGAGGAGGTTAATGATTGACGTTTCAACTCTTTTAGATTTCTCTCAATCTTTTGATCCATTGATTTCTTTGCTTGGTCAAAGATACTTAAATATTCGGGTGATATGTCTAAAATACTTTGCAATGAGTCGTATATCGATGATAAACCATTCTCATCGTTTTCATCGTCTTGAATGTCTGCTTCGTTCGTTATTGATGTTAGTGAGCTCACCTTTTGAAGGATCCTATTCTTTGCAATGGTGACTTCTTTTTCACATTCATTTAAAAGTTTCTCTTTGACTTCCACTACATTACTAGTGTTACTACTACCAAGTTTCTTTTCAATATATTTCAAATTCTCTTTTAAAATATTATCCAATAATAAAATTTGTTTCTTTAATTTATCCCTAACCTTTGTTGCTTCTTCCTTTTTCTTTTCTAATCTATCTTTTAATTTTCTTAAATTTTTATCTGACATTTCTTTTTTTTTTTTTCTCTCTCCTTCCTCTGTCTGTTTTTACTGAAATTAAAAAAAAAAAATAAAATTAAAAAATTAAAAAAAAAAAATAAAAAAATTAAAATTAAAATCAAATTTGTCGAACGTGAAGTCAATTTGTGATTGGAAGAAAAGAAAAAAAAAAAAAAAAAAAATTAAAATTAAAATTAAATCAAAATTTAATTTATATATATTTTATTTTTATTTTATTTTATTTTTTTGTTTTTTTTATTTGTATGTATTACCTTAATATAAAATAAATAAAATTTTTGTGATTTTATCCTTTTCTGTTATTTAATAACAGAAAAGAAATTTCTATTTTTTTTTTTTTTAATTGTATAATTTTTTTTTTTTTTTTTTTTTTTTTTTATTATTTTTTATTTATTTTTTTTTATTTTTATTTTTTATTTTTTATTTTATTTTATCTTATTTTTCAATTATTTATTTATTTTATTTTATTTATTTTTTTATGGAAGGGTTTAAATAAATTAATTATTTAAATATGTGGGTATATTTATATCTTTATGAGAGTGTATTGGTGGGTGTCTTGGAGACTTGGGAATAATCAACTGCGTTAAAAAAAAAAAAAATTTTCAAAATTTTTTTTTATTTTTTTTTTATTTTTTTTTTTTTATATTTTTTTGGTTTTAAGGTAGCCTAAAAAAAAAAAAAAAAAAAAAAAAAAAATTAAAAAATAGATTTTTTTTCAATCAATAACTTTGGCTAAAAAAAAAAAAGTCCAATTATATTCATAACCAGCCAAAATGTTTCGCTCGACTCAATGAAGAATATTTTTTTTTTTTTTTGTTTTTCTTATTTTTTTTTTTCTTTTTATTAACCAATTTTCGTTGATTATTTTTGACAAGCGAGATTTATGCTATTTTTCATTTGTTTTATGCATTCCATTTTTTTTTATAATTATTAAAATAAAATAAAAATAAAAATAAAAATAAAAATTAAAATAGAAAATAAAAATAAAAAAAAAAAAAGAATATTTGACCAAAATTTCCTCGACAGAATTAAAAAAAAAAAAAATTACATTATTTTCAGATAATACCGAGATTTTTGTCACTTTTGCCAGTAAAAAAACATGTTTTTTTTATTTTCTTAATTTTTATTTTTTTAATTTTTTTTTTTTAACCATTTTCAGAATTAATTAATAGTAATTTTGACTGTTTTTGGGTGGTTTGATTATTTTTTTATTTTTTTTAATATTGATTAATCTGTGTTTATCCATTAAATGAAACAAACAATAATTAATGGTTTTATTTGTATAAAAATAATAATAATAATAATAATAATAATAATAATAATAATAATAATAATAATAATAATAATAATAATAATAATATAGATAATAATAATAATAAATATAAAAAAAATAATATTTTCATAAATATAAAAAAAAAAAAAAAAAAAAAAAATATCAATACAACCTACAAAATTAATGACCAAGTGATTGATAATTATAAGTTTAAAAATTTAATCATAAGTTCTTCTTTAAACTCTTTAATAGTAATACGGCTATTAAATATTTAACAACAGTTATAATAACTAATAATTTAACAAAAAAAATTATAGTATCCCATATTATGTTTGACGAATTTAGTTTTTTTAAAAAAAAAAAAAAAAAAAAAAAACAAAAACAAAAACAAAAACAAAAAAAAAAAAAGATATTTGTCTGCACATATTTTATAATAAAAAATATAACAGAGTTAAATTCTTTATTTGATAATTTGTATAAAAAAGGATAACTACTTTACATAGTTTTAAAACTATTAATTATTGTTTATTTCCTGTATAATTAATAATAATAATAATAATATAATTTGATTTAGGCAAAACTGTATAAATAACTATTAGTACCAATGATTATTCACAATAGGAATCGAACATGCGATCTCTTTTTAGTTCTCAGAAAAAGCTCCCTGTCCGGGAATTGAACCCGGGCCTTTCGCGTGACAGGCGAAAATCCTCACCACTAGACCAACAAGGAAATTTCATGAAATTTAATTTTAAATATAAAAGTTTATATAAACAAATAAAAAAAAAAAAGAAATTTCAAGAATTAAAATTTTTATTTGATTTAAAATCATAAAATTAGAAATTAAAAAAAAAGTACAATTCATTCTTTTTTATTTGTTTATATAATTTGATTTTTTTAATTTTTTTTTTTTTAAAATTTTAATTTATTTTTTTTTTTTTTTTTTCATTTTCGCAATCTCACTTTTTTTTTTATATTAATAATACCAGTTTTTTTTTTTTTTTTTTTTTTTTTTTTTTTTTTTTTTTAATTTATTTAAATGAATAATAATAAAGGTATATTTAAAACAATAGGTGCAACATTCAATACATCAAAAAAACCGAAAGCAACATCAAAAAAAACAACACACAAAATTACAAATACAACAACATCAACAGAGCAATCAATATCAGATACACCTTTGAAAATTACATCAACAACAACAGATATAGTAATAACACCATCATCACCATCATCATCATCATCATCATCATCATCATCATCATCATCATCATCATCATCATCAACAGCAACTACAACTACAACAACAACAACAACAACAACATTATTTTTTAAAATATGGAGAAATGTATTTTTAAAGGGAAAAATAATTTATCATTTAAAATTATTTAATATTTATTTTGATTATAAATTTAAAGGCTTAATGACACCAGAGAATCAATTAATAATGAACACATCAACAACCCCAACACCACCAAATCTACACAGAGAATATATAAAAACTGTTCAAATATTTATAAAATCAATATCTTTACAAGACATTTTAACACCAAACTATATAGATACATTAGAATTACATGGTTTATTATTATCAAAACCAAATCAACAAATTATATCATTAAATAATAATAATAATAAAATTAATAATAATAATAATAATAATAATAATAATAATAATAATAATAATAATAATAATAATAATAATAATAATAATAATAATAATAATAATAATAATAATAATAATAATAATAATAATAATAATAATAATAATAATAATTTAATAAAAAAATTAAAATTAGTAAATACACTTAGTTTACCAATTTTATCAAATATTAATAATAATAATAATTGGTTTCGTTGTAATAATATGATGAATTTGACATCACTGGATCTTGGATTTAATTTTAATATACCGATTGCACCAAATTCGTTACCACCGAAATTGTTATATTTAAATTTAGGTAGCGTATTTAATAGAGCATTAGAATTCAAGAGTATACCAGACTCTGTCACAGATTTAACATTTTCAATTACATTTAATCAAAATTTATTTCCATCACATTTACCACAAAATTTAAAAAGAGTAGTTTGGCCAAATAGTCCAATAAAATTATTAACAACTGATGATAAAATTATACCATCAGCTGTTAAACATATTATATTTTCAAAAGATTTTAATCATCCTTTAGAACCTGGCTATTTACCAAACTCTTTAGAATCAATTATATTCTCTTCAAATTCATTATTTAATAAACCATTAAAATCAAATAGTATACCTTCATCTGTAACACTTTTAAAATTTAATCAAGGTTCTAATTTTTTTGAAGATTTACCAATATTTTCAACAGATTTACCAATAACAGAAATAAGTACACCACCACCATCACCACCACCAATAATTATTCAACAACCACAACAACTACAACAAATAAATATTAAATATTTAAAATTTGATAAATTTAGTTTATCAATATGTAAATTAGATAAATTATCAATGATTACATCATTGAAATCAATTTCGATTGGAGCATTAATGAAATTAAAGAAATCAACAAGTTTACCAAATGGATTGGAAAAGATATCATGTGCTTATAAGTATGTAAAGAAAGGTTATTTACCTTGTAGCGTTTGGAAATATAGTTTTCCAGTGGATTTTAATAGTTCAATAAAAAGGAGTGATTCAATACCATCACATTTAACTACGATTATATTCAATGATTTATTCAATGAATCTATTGAACCATTCTCATTACCATGTACAATTAATAGAATTGAATTTGGATCTTGGTTTAAATCTCAACTACAAGTGAATTCATTACCAAGTAGATTGAAAATCCTTAAATTCGGTACACAATTTAATCAACCGTTAGATAACGTTGGCTCGTCATTGAGTTGTTTAGAAACTTTGGTTTTGGGATCATCTTTTAAACAAAATTTAAAGCAAACTCTATCTTCAAATTTACAATGTTTGAAATCATTAAGTTTATCATCTGCTTCAAATTATTCATTGGAGGAATTAAAATATTCATTGAATCAATTACCAAATTTAACTTTATTAGAATTGGATGAACAGTTTCAATATCCAATCTCTGCTGATTGGTTACCTTGTTCAATTAAAACTATTATCATTACTAATCAACTACCAAATATTGAGTCCCCATTACCTCAGCATTTAAAGACTATCTATCTCTCTACAAGTAAAGATAAAGTATCTAATTTAATCAATCATTTAGATTTATTTAATAATCAACATTTAATACCAATTATTAAAATAGTTTCAACAACAAACTCTAATAAATTGTTTAAAAAATTATCTTTATAAAAATATAATTTTTTTTTTTTTTTTTTTTTATTTGTTTTATTTTATTTATCTATTTAATTAATTAAATTAATATTTTAAATTTTTTTTTTTTTTTTTTGTATATTAAATAAATAAAAGTGGGGGTAATTTGTTTTTTATTTATTTATTTTTATTGTATTCCAAAAAATTAATTTTTTTTTTTTTTAATTAGTGTATTATCTAGATAATATATTAATATTCAATAAAAATTATACTAATTATTATTAAATTATTATTATTTTTTTTTTTACTTTATTTTAATTTTTTATAATTTTAAAAATATTTTTTATTTATTTTAAAACTGGAAAATATTAATATTATATTTTCGGTTTGAGTAAATCTTGAAAAAAAAAAAAGCAAGTGGGAAATTAAAAGGAGGAAAAAAAAAATTTCAAAAATGAGATAATGAGATAATGAGATAATGAGATAATGAGATAATGAGATAATGAGATAATGAAAATCAAATTAATAAAACAATATATTAAATATTAAAAGAAAAAATAATTTTTAGAAAAATAAAAAAATTCTTAATTCTTTTATTTTTTTTTTTTTTTTTATAATTCTAAAATACTATTTTTTAAAAAAAAAAAAAAAAAAAAAAAAAAGAAAATTCAAATTAATAATTTAAATAAAAAAAAATGTTAACGAATATAATAATTTTGATAATATTATATCTTTTTTATGATTTTGTAAGTTTTTAATTTAAAACATATAATTATTTAAAAATAAAATTGTTATTCCTTTAAAACTAATTTATAAATTTTTTTATTAAAAAAATTATATAAAGTGTTATAAAAATTTTAAATATAGAAACTATGGATCCCCTTGGGCTTTACCGGTTATTGGTAAATTTTTTTTTTATTTTTTTTTTTTTTTTTTTATTTTTTTTTAATTAATATTTGTGATAATATTTTTTTAATTTTATAAAAGGTCACTTTATTCATGTTATAAATCAACCACATTTAGTTGTACATAATGACCGAATGAAATATAATAATGGAAGATTTGTAAATTATTGGTTTGGTGATTATTTATCAATTGCAATTACTGATCCAATACTATATAAAAAAATATATTTAAATTTTCCAAAACAAATAAATTCAAGATTAAAATCCCCAACAGTATTAAATATTTCCGAAAGATTTAGAGGGATAATTTCATCAAATGAAAATAATTGGGATTTTCATCATGGGATTTTAAGTAAATTATTTAATGGTCATAAAGCCAAAATTAATAATTTTTTATTTGAAAAAGAAACAAAATTTATTATTGAATATATGAAAAAAATTTCCAAATCTGGTGAAAATGTAATTATAGCTCTATATATAAAACCTTAATTATTATAATCATTTTAAACCATGTTTTTTAAATTAACATATGTGTTTTTATTTTTATTTTTTTTTTTAAAAAAGTTTGACACTAGATCAAATTTTTTATATTTTTATTCAAATATTTTATTTGATTATATATTAGGTAAAAGAGTTGAAAACATTTATGAAAATGAATTAAGAAAAGATAGAAAAAAATTTATGGTATCTATTCAAGAAGTAATGGATTCTGTTGGCCTTATAAAATTTTTAAATTATTTGATACTTTCATATCCATTTCTTAGTATATATTTAAGATATTTCACATATACAACTTTTAATTTAAAAAAGATATTAAAACAATATTATGATGAACATTTAGAAACAATTGATTTAAATAAACCAAGAGATGTTTTAGATAATTTAATTATGGAGTATAAAAATCAAAATGCTATAGAATGTGATAAATCATTTGTTGCAATTGCAATTGAATTACTTGCTGCTGGTACAGGTATAATTTTATATTTAAAAAAAATCTATAATGAATATTATTATAAATTATTATAATTTATTAATTTTTTAAATATTAATTTTTTATTTAGATACAAATTCATCAACTAGTGAATGGTTTTTGACTTATTTAGTAAATAACCCTATATATCAAGATAAAATATATGATGAATTAATTGGTGCTTTGAAAATTAATAAACCATTAAAAGGTAGTGATGTTTTAATTAATTTATCACATAGACCATTGACTCCATTATTTAATGCAACATTAAAAGAAGTATTACGTCTTATTCCAGCAACACCTTTTTCTGTGCCAAGAATGTCAAATGAAGGATTTGAAGTTGATGGAATTAAAATTCCAAAAGGTGTATGTAATTTGTTTTTTTTAAAAAATCAACTATAACTCTAAACTGTTTATTTAATACAATTAATTTTTATATTTATTTCACATTTAGACATACTTATTTCCATCAATGTATTCAATTTTTAGAGATGAAAAGTATTGGGGTGAAAATGCAAATAAATTTTATCCAGAAAGATTTTTAACAGATTCACACTCAAACAATTACTTTCCTTATGGTGTTGGTAAAAGGATGTGTCTTGGTTCAAATTTTAGTCAACATGAATTATATATTTGTTTAACAAATATAGTATTAAATTTTAAAATAAAAAGTATTGATGGTAAACCATTAAATGAAATACCAAGTAAGTATTACCTTTTTTATATATCTTTTGTAAAAATTGTTTAAACAACCAAATTAATATGATTATAATATTTTTTTAAAAAATTAAAAAGATTATGGTATAACATTTAGACCAAACATTTTTGAAGTTAAATTAGAAAATCGTTAGAATTAAATTTAATAAATTTTTTATACCTTTTGTTTTAATTATTATTTTATTTTATTTTATTTTATTTTATTCAAAGCACCAATTAAAAAAATAAAAATCATTTAGATTTCTATTTTGTTTTATTTTATTTTATTTTAAAATAAATAAACATAAAAATTATATTTAACTTATGTAGTGGAAATTTTTTTAATTTCACTTGTAAATAAAACCAATTTGGGTTAAACAACTTAGTTTTATATTAAAAAACCTTTTTTAGATAATTTGTTTTTTTTTTTTTTTGAATGATTTGAGTTTGGAACATCTTGTTGATTTTAGTTGTCAAGTAATTCACTAATACGTTTCATAAACATATAGTATTTCTTCAAAGTTCTTTGAAAAGTTCTACTTGGATGGATTTTACCAAAAATGTGATCTTGAGGTTCAAGCAAATCTCCAGTTGAGTAAACACTTTTGATGTAGTTTGACAAACCATTTAATCTTTTTCTGCTGATTTCATATTCTTCACCATTGACATCAATTGTGAGTAATGAAGATGCACCATTATACACCAAATGTGGAACGGCACTAACACCCTTTTCAATGCAATTGTCAATAAAGAGTTGAGAAAGTTCACTTTTATCCTCATTGATATGAAATGAGGTTGTAAAAATATTACCCTCTCCATTGAACAAATCTCTTAATTGTAAACCTTCTTCAACGGTACATTTTTTAAATGCCATATTGTGAGCTTCTTTTACAATTTTTAATTCATAAAAATGTTCTTTTACATCACCCTTGAGATGAATAACATCTTCTTCTTTGATATGATGCTTTCTTAAACTTTTACTATTTAAAATAATAGTGTGTAAATCATATTTTTGATTTCTGTTTAACATTTTTTTTTTTTTATTATTAATTATTATTTTTTAAACTATTCTTTAAATTTTATTTTTATTTTTATTTTTTATTTGTTTTGTATTGTTTTATATTTTGGATTTAATAACTTTAAAATATTTTTAATTTATAACAAATTTTTTTTTTTTTTTTTTTTTTTTTTTTTTAAAAAATTAAGTGCAATTTAATATTTTAAGTGTTATTTATTTATAAACAAATTTTTTTTTTTTTTTAAAAAAATTAAATTTGGGGTGTTAAAACTTAAATTTTCAAAAAAAAAAAAATAAAATAATCTTCTTTGATTTAAAAAAAAAAAAAATCTTTTTTCTCATTTTTTTATCAAATGGGAAAATCATGGAAAAACTCAATTTCAAAGGAAATTTCATTAAATTTTTCACTTTTTTTTTTTTTGTGTTGTAATAATAATATTAATAAAATAAAAATAAAAATAATACTAATTTTAATTTTTTTTTTTTTTTAATTTTTTTTTCTTTATATCTTATAAATTGATATAAAAACAAATATTTTTATAACTTTAAAAAATGATAACATTATTTTAATTTTTATTTTTCACTATTAATATTTTTTTCACAAAACATTAAAAAAAACTTTAAAAATTTTATGAGTAATATCTTTTTTTTTTTTTTTATTTTTTAATTCTAAAAATAGATTTTTAATTAAATTTTTAAAAAGGTATGAGGGGCGCTATTTGGCCATTTCCAAAATCATTTTTTCTTTTAAACGATCATAATTTCCGTTTTTTCATTTTGTATAAAAAAAAAAAAATTAAAAATAAAAAAAAATAAAAAAAAATCATTTTTAAAACTCAAAAAAAAAAAAAAAAAAAAAAAAAAAAAAAAAAAAAAAATTAAAAATTTCCTCAAACAAATAAAATGACAAGTAAAATAAAATCAAGTAATACACTTTTAACATTTGATGCAAATGAAGTGACCAATATTAAATTAGTTTGGGATATTGAAGAATTAAAGAATAAGGATAAAGAAGATAAAGCACATATAAAAGATGAAGAAGAAGATGAAGATGGACCAGTATCATTTCATCCATCATTTTCTCATCAAATATTTAATGATGAACAAGTTCAAGGATATGAAGCTTGTAAAATTGATATTTATATGGGAGCAGGTTCATTAACATCATATATTGATACAAATTATACTTTACAATCTAAAAATTTAACAAATGTTGAAGGTGAATTATTAAAAGTTTTTTCAAAACAAGACCCACCAATTTCAAAACAATCATTTTATAAATTCATTGAAGAAAAAGAAAAATCATTTAAACCAATTGGTAAAAAGATACATGAATATACAATTACAGATAAAGAGAGTGGTGAAGAAACAGAGTATGAAGTTTATTTTGGCAGAATAACAGATCAAGCAGTATTTAGATACCATGAGAAACTTCAAATATTTGTATTATGGTATATCGATGGTTCTTCCTATATTTGGACAGATGATCCAAATTGGGATATATTTTTCATTTTTGAAAAGAGAATTATAGATGGTGAAAAGAGATATGGCATTACAGGTTATTCAACAATTTATAATTTTTATCATCATCCAGAACAAACTAGAGCTAGAATTAGTCAATATTTAATTTTACCACCATACCAAAGAATGGGTCATGGTAAATATTTATTTAATTCAATCCATCAATATTATAAAACCAATGATGGATTCTACGGACCAGTTTACGATGTCACCATTGAAGATCCAGCAGATGATTTTAATTTATTAAGAAACTATGTCGATTTAAAGAATATTATCGATGAGAAATTATTTGATAATGTTATACTAGATTTAAATGCAAATAATAAATCAGTATTTGAAGAAATTAGAAAGAAATTATTAGTTCCCCATAAACAGTCAAAAGTTTGTTTAGAAATTTATTTATTTAGTAAATTTTTAGCAACACCAAATTCAAATCCAAAATATAAAGAATTTAGAATTGCAATTAAAAAGAGACTTTATAAACAAAATATTGGTGATTCTGAACAAATTGAAAAAATGAAACAACAAGTTGCGCAAGAGAATGAAGATAATTTACGTCTTGAACAAGAGGAGTTACAGGAGTTACAAGATATTGAAAATAAAAAAAATGGTACAAATATTAAAGTCGCAATCAATACTAAAGAATTAACAACACCTTCTGAACCTGAAAAAAGTAAAGAAGAAATTGAAAAAGATAGATTAGAAGAAATTATTCAACTTTATAAAGACTTGGAAGAAAATTATCATAAAACTTTATCATCTTTAAATTTAATTACAAAATAAATTTCAAAGTATATTTAATTAAAAAAAAAAAATTAAAAAAATAAAATAAAATATAAGAAATCAATAAATAACTTAATAAATTATATTAAATTAAATGAAATGAATTTTTATTTATTTATTTATTTAATTAATTTATTTAATTATTTTAACTATTTATTTATTTATTTATTTACAAATAATTATTTCATTTTGAAGATGAAAAATCATTGATTGTGATGATGATTTACCATTCTCGAAAGATTAAGAGGAGAATGCGGAACTTTGTGCAGAGTTTGAATTTTTACTACCTGAGGAAGAAGATGAATCGTCATTTTCACTTGATTTTGATTGAGAATTACCACTCGATGATGACGAAGATTCAAAAGCAGAGCTTTGTTCTGATAAAGACGATGATTCACTTGACTCACTACTTTGATTCATTGATCCACTATTTGAAACTTGATCTTTGGATTCAGTTTCTGAACTTTGATGACTGTTTGATTCACTTTCTTCTTTATGTGATGATTCATTGTTTGAATTTTGGTTGTTAGATTCGTTATTTGATGATTCATTATTTGAACCCTGGCTGCTTGATTCATTATTTGACGATTCATTATTTGAACCCTTGCTGCTAGATTCATTATTTGATGATTCATTGTTTGAATTTTGGTTGCTTGATTCATTGTTGGATGATTCATTATTTGAACCTTGGCTACTTGATTCATTGTTTGAACCATGGCTACTTGATTCATTGTTTGAACCTTTGCTGCTTGATTCATTGTTTGAGCCATGGCTACTTGATTCATTGTTTGAACCTTGGTTACTTGATTCATTATTTGATGATCCATTATTTGAACTTTGGCTACTTGATTCATTATTCGATGATTCATTATTTGATGATTCATTGTTTGAACCTTGGCTACTTGATTCGTTATTCGATGATTCATTATTTGATTCATTATTTGATGATTCATTATTTGAACCTTGGTTGCTTGATTCATTATTTGAAGATTCATTATTTGAACCTTTACTACTTGATTCATTATTTGATGATTCATTATTTGATGATTCATTATTTGATGATTCATTATTTGAACTTTGGTTGCTTGGCTCATTATGTGATGATTCATTGTTTGAACCTTGGCTACTTGATTCATTATTTGATGATTCATTGTTTGAACCTTGGTTGCTTGATTCATTATTTGAACCTTGGCTACTTGATTCATTATTTGATGATCCATTGTTTGAACTATAGTTGCTTGAATCTTGACTACTTGATTCATTATTTGATGATTCATTATTTGAACCATGGCTACTTGATTCATTATTTGATGATTCACTGTTTGAACCATGACTGCTTGAGTCGTTGTTAGATTCGCTGTTCAAACTTTGATTGCTAGATTCATTGCTTGACTCACTATTTGAACCTTGACTTGGTTCATTGTTATATTCACTGTTCAAACTTTGGTTGCTAGATTCATTATTTGATGATTCGCTATGTGATGATTCATTGTTTGAACCTTGGTTACTTGATTCATTATTTGATGACTCATTGTTTGATGATAGATTGTTTGAACTTTGATTGCTTGACTCATTATTTGATGGCTCATTGTTTGAATTTTGGTTGTTAGAATCGTTATTTGATGATTCATTGTTTGAACCTTGGCTACTTGATTCATTATGTGATGATTCATTGTTTGAACCTTGGTTGCTTGATTCGTTGTGTGCTGATTCATTGTTTGAACCTTGGCTGCTTGATTCATTATGTGATGATTCATTGTTTGAACCTTGGTTGCTTGTTTCATTATGTGAAGATTCATTGTTTGAACCTTGGTTGCTAGATTCATTATTTGATGATTCATTGTTTGAACCTTGGTTGCTTGATTCATTATGTGAAGATTCATTGTTTGAACCTTGGTTGCTTGATTCATTATTTGATGATTCATTGTTTGAACCTTGGTTGCTTGATTCATTATGTGATGATTCATTGTTTGAACCTTGGTTGCTTGATTCGTTGTGTGCTGATTCATTGTTTGAACCTTGGCTGCTTGATTCATTATGTGATGATTCATTATTTGAACCTTGGTTGCTTGTTTCATTATGTGAAGATTCATTGTTTGAACCTTGGTTGCTAGATTCGTTATTTGAAGATTCATTGTTTGAACCTTGGCTGCTTGATTCATTATTTGTTGAACTATGGTCATCACTAGATTCATTATTTGAATTTTGGATTTTTAAAGTTTCACTTGAGCTATCTTGTCCACTACTAGAACCTTGGTTACTTGAATGGTTGTTTGAATGGCTACCGGAGCCTTGGTTACTAGAATCATTTGTTGGATGATTGCCCGAGCTTTGATGATTAGAATCTTCATTTGATTGACTATTGTTAGATTCACTGCTTGATGTTTGACCACTTGAACTTTCACTATTATGGCTTGATGATTCTTCTGTTGGTGATTGAATGGGTGGTTGAGTTGGTGGAGAAGTTGGTTTTTTGGTGAGGGGTGGAGAAGTTGGTTTTGGAGTTGGTTTGTTAAATGGATTTGGGTTATGAACGAAAACATCATTTTGTAAGGTCATAGGACATGCTAAAATTGAACTCATGACAATATTGAAATTACAATTGTCATCAGTAGAATTGACACTAATTGATGTATATTGTGAATCTTTACAAAGTAAGGTTATTGTAGTTGATTTTGGTTTACCTGTTCCTTGACACAAATTATTTGATGAGCTACTTGTAATCACAGCGCCATATTGATCATCACTATCTAATGGATTAATGGTAGCACTACCATAGTCACCAATAGTACCAATTAAAGAATTATCAGGTTTAATGCATGCAGTTTGACGTGGACAACAAGCTGGTGATGAACAAATGTTCCAATTAATTGTTAAACCTTTTAGTACACTAGTATAATATGGATCACTATTTTAAAAAATTAAAAAAATAAAAAAATTAATAAATAATTATTATTATTATTTATATTATTAATATTACCTTTTAAATCCTGTAAAATCATAGTTTAAACCATTAAGATTTGGTTTACAATAATATTTTGGAGTTTTTGGTTGTGGTGGTTTGTTAGTTGGACAAGCTGCTGAACCACTCATTAAAATGTTAAAAGTACAGTCATCAATACGTTCAACTCTTTCAACAGTTGGAGTTGGTTTAGAGGAACATTTTAAATTGATACGAGATTGAATAAATTGTTTACCTCCATTACACTTCATTGTTGAACTTGTACTTGTAATTCTGGCACCAAAAGATGAATTACCCAATGATTCAAAGCCAACTGAATCAATACTACCAATGCTTGATCCATTTCTAAAGCAAACACTACTATCAATACATTTTGTTGGTGCACCACATACATTCCAATTAATATCAATACCATCTTTACTATATGAATAAAATGGTACTCTATTTTTTTTTTTTTTTTTTTTAATTAGTAATATATTTTTTTTTTTTTTTTTTTTTTTTTATATAATAAATAATGAATAGTTACTTTTTAAAATCATTAAAATCATAATTATTTCCATCTAATTCAATTTGACAAGGATATTTATTTGGAAGTGTTGAGGATGGACAAGCTGAATTACCAGAAACAATTATATTCATTGAACACAATCCATCTTGAATTACTCTTTCAACTGCATCAGAACCATTTCTGTTACAAAGCATTGTTATATTTGTACGTCTGAATTCACCATTTAAACATTTTTGTTTTGAAAAAGTAATTATTGAACCACCAACACCGCCATTTGGTAAAGAGACAAAAGTTGAATTATTTAAGTCTCCTAAATTAATAGATGTTTTTCCATAATTTTTACAAACATTTGTTGAGTTTGGACATTTTGGTGATACAGAACAAATTGAAAAATATAATGAATAAGGAGTTAAATCATATTGAAAAGGACTATTTTTTATTATTTTATAATTTGTTATTTATTATTTGGGTTGAACGAAAAAAAAAAAAAAAAAAAAAAAATTAATTTCCAAAAAAAAAAAAAAAAAAAAAAAAAAATTAAATAAAATAAAATAATTTTAGAAAAATTTGGTTAAGTAAATTTAAAAGAACAAAATTTAATTAAAGCCAAAATTAGGATTTTTTTTTTTTTTTTACCCAAAAATAACTTACTCTTTGAACTTACTGAAATCATAATCCAAACCATTTAAAGTAGCTTTACAATTATCTGGATTTGTTTGGCCATTTGAAATTTGAAAAACTCCCAATATTAAGAAAATTGGAAATAAAAGATTTATAAATTTCATTTTCATTATTATTTTCTTTTAAAATAATATTGTGAAAGTTTTATTTTTTTTTTTTTTTAATTTATTTAAAAAATAATTTTTAGAAATAATATAAGGTCCTTTTTATATTAAAAAAAAATTATAAAAAAATAATTTTTCATTATTTAAAAACAAATATATACATATAATTATTTAAATAATATAATAAATAATTTATTCTTAATTTTTATTTTGTTTTTTTTTTTTTTTTTTTTTTTTTTTTTGATAACATTTTTTTTTAATATTTGTAATAAATTATTTTTTTTACTTTTACTCCCATCCTCTAACAAAAAAAAAGAAAAAGAAATTTAAAGATACAACCTTCATATATTAGGGCCATATTTTAAATAAAAAATAAAAATAGAAAAATCATATCACTTTCTTTCATTGGAGTTTGTATAATAATATGAAATTTTATTTTATATTAAAAAATGTGTTTTTTTCAATTGTCACTGCATTCATTATGCATAATGGGGGTGGGGGTATTATAAAAAAGAAAAATATTAATTTACTCAATGATATTGGTGTGAGAACCTAAATATATTAATAATTTATTTTATTCAGAGATCTATCATGCACAAATAACAATACTATTCCAAAATTATACCTTCACATTTCCTTTTTAATATTAATAATATTTAATTTATTAATTTTTTATTAATGTAAAAAAAAAAAAAAAAAAAAAAAAAAAAAAAAAAGATTTGTAGTTTGGATATTTATAAAAAAAAAAAAAAAAAAAAAAAAAAAAAAGAAAAAAAAATAAAGTGGTTGCATTCCAGGGTGTTATAATAATATTTTTTTTTTTTTAGTATCGTTTTAAATTTTTATTTTTAGTATTGCTTTAATTTTTTTATTTTAGTATGTTATTTTCGTTTTTATTTCTGCAATATGTTATCTTTTTTTTTTTTCTAATTTTTTTTTTTTAATTTTTTTTTTTGAAGATATATTCCAATTTTTTCAATGATGTCAAAGCGACGGTTAAAAAAAATTTTGGCTTCAGGCTGTAAAATATCTGATAGCACGTAAAATAAAAAAATTTTAAAAAAACTTAAATTTGAAAAAAAAAAAAAAAAATTAAAAAAAAAAAAAATTATCATTGAGCAGTTTTCTCTGTGTTGTGTAATAATAATAAATAAAAATAATAATAATAATAAATAATAAATAATAAATAATAATAATAATAATAATAATAATAAAATAAAAATAAAAATAAAAATAAAAACAAACAATTGAAAAAGAACAATAATAAATTAATAAAAAAAAAGGGAATGAGACAAATTGTCACTGGTGTAATTCACCAAACAACACAATCACAACAAATACCAAATGTGATAAACTCAAATCAAATTCAATTTTCAAATGAACCAATGGTTGTTGGAAGTATTGAGGATTTTGATATTGACTCTGAAGTTCCACCTCTTGCAATAAATTTACAAAGATCAATAAATAATAATAATAATAATAATAATAATAATAATAATAATAATAATAATAATAATAATAATAATAATAATAATAATAATAATAATACCCAACCTTGCACAACTGTATTTTTAGATAGAGATAGTTGTGTTAATGTCAAGGCAACCATTGATTTATTAAAGGTATTTTTTTTATTATTAGCTCAGTATATCTTTGCAGATACTTTTTTTTTTTTATTTTTTTATATTTTTTTTTATTTTTTTTTTTTTTTTTTATGAATATAACCCACCCACAAAAACTAATTTTTTATTTTATATTTTCATTATAAAAAAAAAAAAAAAAAACAGGAACAATTAGAATTTACGATCAAGGATTTAATAGATTTCAAAGAAAACTATGATAAACTAGAGTCAACAGAACAATTTAAGCAATGGTCTAATTTAATTAAGAATATTAAAGAAAACTCTTTAAATAATTCAAATATTTATTTAACAATACCAACTACTCAAAATTTAATTAATAATAATAATAATAATAATAATAATAATAATAATAATAATAATAATAATAATAATAATAATAATAATAATAATAACAATGTAATAATACCATCAGCATCAACTGAAAACAAAGAAGAAAATGATAATAATAATAGTAATAATAATAATAATATTAATTTATCACCAGATAGTTCAATCACCAAAGATATAAATATAACTGAAAATAAAATAACGGAAATTAAAACTACAGAAACTAAAGAAACATCTACAGGAACTTCACCATTAGAAAAATCACCATCAAAAGGATTTATAATTTCACCAAAAAAACCAGAAGAAGAAAATGAAATTGAAGGTGAAACAATCAATAATATAGCAATAACAAACTATACACAGGGTCCATCAATGCTTACATTAATGAAAAAGAAACTTGAAAATATTAAAAAAAATAATAACAATAATAATAATAATGGTAATGGTAATAATAATAGTAATAATAATAATAGTAATAGTAATAATAATAATAATGGTATTTCGCCATCATCTTCACCACCATCACACTTGAATGGTAATAATAATAATAATAATAGTAATAATACAAATTCTAATAATACAACAAATGCTACGACCAATAGTGTAGGATTTTCAATAACAATGACTAATTCAAATTCATTATCAGTTTCAAAGAGAATGAATAAGTTTAAATCATGGACATCATCTAAACCAACTTCATCATCTATTGGATTTGCTTCATCACCACAAAATAATGGTAAACCTTTAAATATTAGTGGTTCAAGTAGATTCTTTACCTCTAGACAAGATTCAAAAATTGATTTATTAAAATCACCATCAAGTTCACCACCAACTCAATCAGATATATTTAATGAAAATAATAATAATAATAATAATAATAATAATAATAATAATAATAATAATAATAATAATAATAATAATAATAATAATAATAATAATAATAATAATAATGAAGAATTAATAAATAATAATAATAATAATAATAATGATGAAAATTATAAAATTGAAGAAACAGAAGAATCATTAAAAGAACTATTAGAGAAAGAGAAATTGGAGAATGAAGAAAGAGAGAAAATTTTAAAAGAAAGAAATGAAATTGATAATTTAAAAAAGAAAAATCATTTATCAAAGGGATATTTTATGAGAGCATGTAATGCATCCAATGATGATGGATTGGAGGAAGAGGATATACCACTTCAAGATGAACATTGGGAAACCAATGTTATCGTGTTATTACCATGTAGACATCATGTAAAGGTACCAGGTTCATCGAGTAGTTCAATTGATTCAATTAGACAATTGGCATGGGCAAGTGGTAAAATGCAAGGTCATTTAAATTTAGAAAAAGATGAGAAATTCTTTACACTACGTTGGTGTAATAAAGATGTGGTATTCGATCAAGATACGCCATTGGGTCATTTAATTCAGTATAATTTAAATTACAATAATCCAACACAGAAACCAACAAATATTAAATTGGAATTGGTATTGGAGGATGAACTTTGTAAAGAGAGATTAGTGGATTTACAAAGTTTAGAAATTAATAATGGTAGACCAAGCATTTGGAAATCTCATATCGATGATGTACTAAGTTTCAATAGAAAATTACGCGAGTTGGCAATGTTGGCAAAACCACAATCAAATGTACCAGCTGCTCGTTTAACACCTTATCCACCACCAAAAACAATTCCAGAATTCTTTGTCATTCGTGTACATCTCTTTAAAAATCAAACTAAATCACTTCGTTGTGCTAATAATCATACAGCATTCTCTTTAATGACAATTCTATCTGAAAAACTTAAAAATACAACACCTTTTGATCCAACACAATATCGTTTCTTAATAACTGGTATTAATCAATATGTTGATCCTAATGTACCATTATTATCAGTTGAATATATAGTTGAAAAAATTAAAAGAAAAGGTGAAATTGATTTAACAATGGTAGAATTATTAAGTTTAGGTTTAATTATACAACAACAGCAACAACAACAACAACAACAACAACAACAACAACAACAACAACAAATAGAAAATATTGATGATGAAAATATTTTAAAATTAAATAATGGAATTTTAAATGTTTTATCAAAAATTGAAAAACCAATTAGAGAAAAAGATAATTGTATTTCATCATTAACAGTTACAGAGAATTTACAAGTTAGATTATTACATGCTCATGAAATTTTTGCAAGTAAAGCATCAGAGATAATTGGTACAGATTCACCAAGTATTCAATTATTTATTGAGGCAGCAGTTTATTTTGGTGGTGAATTATTAGCAACACAAAGTAGTAAATTGGTTAGTTTCCAAGATACAGTGGTTTGGAATGAATGGGTTAATATTCCATTAGCAGTTTCAAATATTCCAAATGGTGCTAGAATGTGTTTAGGTTTAAATGCTAGATATAGAGGTGACATTTTTAATATTGGTTGGGTTGGTCATCGTTTATTCGATTCAAAAGGTATACTAAATACTTTTGCACCATTCTCTCTATTATTATGGCCAGGTAAAATTAATCCAATTGGAACTTGTGTCGATAATTTAGAGAGTAAAGATCAAGCGATTATCATTGCATTCGAATTTAAAGATTATGTTGTACCAAAAACAATTCACTATGAAGATGATTTAATAGAGTTAATTAGTAAAGACGAGAATGGCAATGAATTACCAGTGGTTACAATGGAGGAAATGGATAGAGTCGAGCAAATTATATTACAAGATCCACTCTATTCATTGAATAAAGAAGAGAGATTGTTAATTTGGAAATCAAGATACTTTTGTCATACGAAACCACAAGCATTATCAAAACTTTTACAATCAGTAGAATGGACAAATTATAAACAAGTTGGTGAAGCTTTTCAATTATTAAAAATTTGGCCAACTTTATCGGCAGTCGATGCTTTAGAGTTATTGGATCCAAAGTTTGCAGATTGTGTTGAAATTAGAGAATACGCCGTTAAATGTTTAGATCAAATGTCTGATTATGAATTGGAGATTTATATGCTTCAATTGGTACAAGCTATTAAACATGATGTTTTTCATAACTCTGTATTAAGTTTATTCTTAATTGGTAGAGTTTGGCAAAATATGCAGGTTTTAGGTCACCCATTCTTTTGGCATTTACGTGCTGATATCGATAATCAAGAGGTTTGTGAAAGATTTAGAGTGTTATCATCTGGTTTCTTACGTTATGCACCAACTCAATTAATGGAATCATTTAAACGTGAAATTACAACCCTTAGAATTTTAGAGAATTTAGCTAAACGTGTTAAAGAAGTACCTTATGAAAAGAGAAAACAATATGTTGAAAATAATTTACGTGAAGAGCAATCATTTCCAACCGAATTATTTGTACCATTTGATCCTTCAATTCGGATTTTAAATATTATTCCAGAGAAATGTAAATCAATGGATTCAGCAAAGGTACCACTTTGGGTAACATTTAAAAATGCTGATCCTTTTGCACCACCATTACAAATGATAGCAAAGACTGGTGATGATCTTAGACAAGATATTCTAACATTACAATTGTTGCGTCTAATGGATCATATGTGGAAATCACAAGATTTAGATTTACATATGACCATTTATCGTTGTATTGCAACTGGTATGGGTACTGGCTTAATTGAAGTGGTTCCAAATTCAGAAACTGCCGCTAGAATCCAAGCTGGTGCTGGTGGTGTATCTGGTGCTTTCAAACAAACACCCATTGCAAATTGGTTGAAAAATCATAATCAAACTGAAAATAGTTATCAAAAAGCAGTTTCAAAATTCACATTATCTTGTGCTGGTTATTGTGTTGCAACTTATGTTTTGGGTATTGGTGATAGACATAATGATAATATTATGGTAGATATTCATGGACACCTTTTCCATATCGATTTTGGTCATTTCCTTGGTAATTTCAAAACATTTGCAGGATTTCAACGTGAAAAAGCTCCATTCGTTTTAACTCCTGATTTCGTTTATGTAATTGGTGGTAAAGATTCTCCAAATTTCGCTTTCTTTGTTGATATTTGTTGTAAAGCTTTCAATATAATTAGAAGTAATGCTCATGTTTTTATAAATATGTTTGAATTGGTAAGTTTTATTATTATTATTATAATTATTTTAAAATTTTAAATATTAATATATATTTTCTTTTTTTTTTTTTTTTTTATTATTATAATTAGATGTTATCCACAGGTATTCCAGAACTTAGAAGTGAAAATGATATTGTTTATTTACGTGATAAATTTAGATTAGATCTTACAGATGCAGAAGCTTCAGAATACTTTAAAAAACTTATTCATGAATCAATAGGTACATTAACAACTACAATTAATTTTGCAATTCATATTATGGCACATCGTAAAAATTTAGTTTCTGGTAATTCAGCACCTAAAATTGGAAGTGCAAGTAGTTTAAATTTAAATAAAAATAAACCATCATCACAAAGTAAATTAGATTTAAGTAGATCAGATTTAAGTAGATCAGATTCAAGTAGATCAGATTCAAGTAGACTTGACTTAAGTAGATCAGACAAAAAAAATAATAAGGATAATAAAGAAAAAGAAAAAGAAAAAGAAAAAGAAAAAGAAAAAGAAAATAATGATAATAACGACAAGGATAATAATAATAATAGTAATAATGACACAGAGAAAGAAAATAGTATAGATAAATAGTAAAATAAACTACAAATTGTAGTTTTTAATAAAATTGTAAATAATTATTATAATTAAACTCTTTTTTTTTTTTTTTTTTTTTTTTTAAATTTTTATTTAATTACATTTTTGACAAGATGGTGTATTTGTTTGTTTATTTATTGAATATGGTGAATTTGGTTTAATAATTTCACTACATTTAAAACATTTAAAACAATTGGCATGATAATTTTTACCCATCGCAAGAAGGGTTTGTCCGAGCGTCATTGAATTACATCCATTACACTTATCAACTTTTTCAAAACAATCCTCACAACAGTAATTACTTAATTTTGATGTCATTTTCTCTCTATAATACTTTTCATTATTTATTCCTTTTTTACAAATTGTACACTTTAAACAACCAATATGATATCTTTCAAGATCAATAGTCAATATATCTAAAAAAAAAAAAAAAAAAGAATTAGTAATTAATTAATTATAAAAAAAAAAAAAATAATTATTTTTTATTCCATACTATAATTAATTATAAAAAAAAA
Source organism: Dictyostelium discoideum AX4 (assembly GCF_000004695.1). NCBI lineage: Eukaryota > Evosea > Eumycetozoa > Dictyosteliales > Dictyosteliaceae > Dictyostelium > Dictyostelium discoideum. The sequence goes on from NC_007088.5 coordinate 5,217,642, forward strand.
AAAAAAAAAAATAAAAAAAAAAAAAAAAGTACTAACCTTCATTTTGTCTAAAATATTTATAACATAAAGAACAAAATCCTAAAGATTCTCTCAATGGTTTTGATTGATCATTTCTAATTACTTCACACTTTGCACAATAAAAATCACCAGTTTCTTTATCTGTAAAGTAAGGATCGGAAATAGGAGTAGAACATAATTTACAAACAAAACATTGCTCATGAAATGTATCAGAGTTATGGTTTGTTATTATTTTATTTGTTATTTCTAATTGACATTTTTTACATTTTAAAATATTTTGACCACTCATTTTATATTACTATTATTATTCTTATTTTATTATTAATTAAAAATAGAAAACTAAAAATAAAAATTTAAAAATAATTAAATTTGAAAATAAAAAAAAAAAAAATAAAAAAAAAATTGGACTTGAATTGTTTATTTGAAAAACCTGGGTGTGAAAATAAGTTTTTTTTGTCCAACCCACACTTTGGAAATAATAAGATTTTTTTTTTCAATTTAGGTGAAAATTCAAATTCCAACCATTTGGCCTTCATCATTTTTTTTTTTTTTTATTTTTTTTTTTATTTTTTTTTAAATTTCAAAAAAGATAAAAATAGAAATTAAAAAAAAAAAAATAAAAAAAACTAAAATAATGAAAATAATAATAATCATGTTTTTTTTTATATACCATTTAAGATTGTAAACACTTAAATTATTAATTGAATTTTTAAAAATATACTGTCAATGGTTAAAAAAAAAAAAAAAAAGAAAAAGAAAAATTTCCTATTGGTTCATTTTAAATTTCTAATGGTTTTTTCCCAAAAATTTTATTTTAGAAAATTGTTTTATTTTGATTTTATTTTTTGTTGGTGTTGTTGTTGTTGTTTTGTTGTATTCTTTTTAATAACTTTAATTTGATAAACTATATCATTATAAACTGTATCTCTATCTTTATTAATAAAACTTGTGAAATTAAAAATTTTATAATCACTTGTTTTAATTTGAAGAGCATTGAAAACCAAAGCTACTTTAATTTTCTTAACTTCAATAATATTTAAAAGTGGTACAGATATTTTACCACCAATTGAAATACCAACTTGTTTTAAGAGATTATGAAAACCTAAATATCTACTACTAATTACCAATAGACCTAATTGACCATTATAGGAGCAAAGATATTTTTCAATGATGAACTCATTCTCTGGAATAACATTTATACTTTCAATAGAAATATCAACACCATCTATTACCAAAGGTTTTTCAACTACACCTTTAATCTTATTTACAAATGTACGTGATTCTTTATCAAATTCCATTCTAGTTGATAAAATTGATATAATTTCATCAAGTGAATTTGAAATTAATTGATTTAAAGTTTGTTTAGTTGTTGTTGTTGCCGATGTTGATGTTGATAATGAACCAGATGATGATGACGATGATGATGAATTCATACTATTTGATAGTTTCTTTTGATTTTGATTATATTGATCAATTAAAGAAGTTGTATCCATTTCAGATAATGATAATAATAAACGAAGTGGTAATAATTTCTCTTCAAGTATTGGTGTTGCAACACCACCACCACCTCTATGAAATAATACCATTAATTCTCTAAGTACTGAATTTACAATTAAAATTTGATCAACATTTAAAATTACATGATCAGAATGAAATGGTAATTTCAATTCATTTGGTCTTTGAATTAATAGATATTGTAATTCTTGAATAATTTGAATCCATAATTTTCTTAAAAATGGTTTAAATGAAGTTTCTCTAAACTTTCCATATAATTCTTCAATCTTTGTTGTTAAAAATTCTTTAATTTGTGATAATATCATTTTTTCAAATCTTCTTAAATTAATAACTGATCCATTTAATCCATTATTATTATTATTATTATTATTACCATTACTATTATTATTATTATTATTATTATTACCAATTGAATCAATTAATGAACCAGAAGAATTTGATTGAGAATTTTGAATTGGTGTAAAAACATATGGAGGAGTTGTAGTAGAATCAATTGTTGGTGAAGTTACAGAATGATTACTATTAATTGAAGATGACAAACCATTAGTGGTGGTTGTAGTGGTCGTTGAATCAATATTTGTACCAACACTACCAACAATTGAATTTGGTGATAAAACTATTAAATTTTCTTGAATATTTTGTTGTTCAGTAAAATGACTATTTTTTAAAACCAAAGGTTCAGAGAATAAAACTGATTGAAAACAATAGAATAAATAATTTTTAATTCTTTTACAAAGGAAATCCTCCAAATCATCAATTGATTGATTTAAATATTTATGAGTATCGTCAAGACAAAGTTTAAAACTATCTTCAATACATTGTTTTGTATATTTATCTAGATTTTGAATTTCACCTTGTTTCTTTCTTTCCTTTAGATTATTTAAAAGATTTGAATGAATTGTTGAGGCTAAAGAATCCAATTTAGCTTTTGATTGTTCGATATTATTATACATTATACATGGTTCAATGTTTAGAGTGAAAATGGGTGGTTTACCATCGATTGATTCAACTTCAGTTGCTTCTATCCAATCATAAAATTCTTGTTTTAATAAATTTACATAGTGAATGATTTGTGAGCTAATAACTTCCAATAGTTGAACAAAAGAGAAAGAATCTGGTAACCACATTAATGAATCGAAATCTTTTAATGATTGATCACATTGTTGAAAGAATTTTTTAAAACTAAAACTATGACCTAGTGTAATGGAAGCCAAAGTTTTCTTATCATCACTTTTAATCGATTCAATACAACAATTTGAAAGTGTTTCATTGATTTCTTTTAATAACTTGTAAACATAAGTTACAAACAATTGTTTCAATGGCATTGGTTTAAATCTTTCCATTGCAATTGATTTTGTGAAATTATGATAATCCAATACCCTTTTAACCAATGGTAAAATGTTTGGATGGTATGGTGCCCAACTACAAAAATCCTCCATAATCGTTAGAATACAACCACCCCAAACATCAATCAAATCACAAGTTATCTTTACATCAATTGGGAAGGCAGATTCATACTTGAGAGTGTTATTAACTTCCTCTTGAATGATTTCGATCAATTCTATTAACATTAGAGAGATCTCAGATACTTGTTTGATTTTACTTGATAATTCCATTTGAAGGAAACCCATTGCAATTATATTCTCTTCAAATTTCTTTTTTTGTTCAATTATAATGGTTGATGATAAAAGATAATTGAAATAGATTGATTGATGTTGTGGTTCACCAGTGATATTTAAATTTAATAAATTACAAATGGAACCTAACGATTGAACTAACCCTTTCAAAGCATTTCTTGGTTTATTATTTGGGAATGATTCATAGAATCTACCAATGGTGAATTTAATTTGTGAAAATAGTAATACAACACTTGAATGAATTGATTTTAATTCACCCTTTATGAAAATGAATGGTGTTTCATTAATAATCTCCCAAATTCCTTCTAAAAGTTCTTGTAATTCCATTATATAATTTTTACTTTTATTTGATAATGCTGTAGTTGAAGATGCTAACGATGGTTTCATCTCTAATTTATATCTATCTGCCATTATACTTAATTGAACTACCATTGTCGTTGATTTTGATAATCCATATCTAAGTGAATATTGATTCAATAACATTCTAAAATAACTTAATATCCAAACATCCTCTTCTTTGTCATCATTTGTTGTATCATCGAATGGGTTTATAAATTTTGGTGGAACTGATGAAGGTGTATATGATGTTGGTGATTTAATATTTGATTTCAATAATGATAATTTATAATTCTCTTGTTCTTCTAATATAAAATTAAATAATGTTGAATATAATGATATATGTAAAACTGAACATCTATGTTGTAAATTAATTGATGAATTTGGATTATTAATTGGTAAATTATCAACATTATTACCACCACCACCACCACCACCACTATTATATGATTTTAATATAATTTGACGTTGATCCAATTGTAATAAATATTGATTATACTCTTGAAATTGATATTGATATTCAATTGATAAATTAATTTTACCAATTTCTAAATTATTATTTATAACACTTTTAATTGAATACCAATCTTCTTTTATAATTTCATTATTATCATTATCATTATTATTATTATTATTATTATTATCATTATTATTATTTATTATTATTCTATCTTCTAATTCATCTTTAACATTAATTTCAACAATACCAATACACTCATCATTATTCATTAATAATAATTCTAATTTTGATCTTGGTTTTTTAATTTTAATTAAAAATGATTCGGACCATAATGGATTATTATCATTTGAAATTGTTGTTGTTTTTACGAACTTTTCACTACCACTTAAACTATTACCACCATTTGATATAATTATATAACAATTATTATTATTATTTGTTGGTGATGGTAATTTCAAATCAATTGCTTGTAATACATTTATAAAAATACAACCAATGAAATCACCTTCTTTAAAAATTATTGATCTCATTACACGTGATATCTCTTTTAATTCTAATGATTTCCATTTTTCATAATTACTTTTAAATAATATACTATTATCATCATCATTATCATCATCATCATTATTAATCTCATTATCACCATTAATATTCTCTTCACCATTTTCTACACTTTCACTATTACCATTACTACCTTCAATTAAATTATTTTGTTGTCTTAAATTTTGTTGTCTAATACCTAAATTTGAACTTTCACCACCATTTGAAAAAGAAAATTCATTATAATATGGATTTGAATCTAATAATAATGATTCTGCTCTACTCTTTAATTCCACTAAAATACCTTCATCTTTATATGTAGAATTGATTAATAGATTCTTTGTAATTGCTCTTGCTTCAACATCATCAATCATTAATTTTCTTTGTAATCTATCTAAAAATTGTTGTGGAGATTCCATATCAACCGGTTTCATATATGGTAATGAATTACTAAAACAACATTGAACTAATTCAAATAATAAATTCTGAAAAAAAAAAAAAAAAAAAAAAAAAAACAAATAAATAAAAATATGTTAACATATATTTAAATAATAATAATAATAATTTATAATTAATAATTAATAATTAATTATACTTACTTTATCATTTTTATCATAATATTTAAACTTATCTATAAATGATTTAAAAGGTGGACATTTTAAAACTTGAATTGTTGTATTTGATTTTGTAATATTATAAGTATGTAATGATTTTAAAGGATTTAAAACAACACCACGTTCAATACTCTTTGGTAAAAATAGATAATATTCTTCAATTGTTATTCTCTTTCCAATATATGTTGATAATTCTCTAAAGATTTCTGATATTTTAGAATCAATATCAATTGATAATTTAATACATCTTGATTTATCTTCTACCAATTCAAATTGTAAATTTATATCTTTAACAATTGAAAATTTTTTAAAATATAATAATTCACTAATATTATTATTATTAGTACTATTACTAAAATATGATGATACAGTTTTATCTTCTTCTAAAATATAAAATTTTTTTTCACCAATTATTGAATTATTATTTAATGGTGTTGTTATATTATTATTATTATTATTACTACTACTATTATTTGATTTTGAATTCACTGGTGTATTAATTGGTGAAGTATTAATACGATGTTTTAAAGTTATTGATTGAGTATGAATTAATGATAATTGATCTTTATTTTTATTTAATGCTTTAACTAATGATTCAAAAGATTGTAATGATGGTTGTTTATCTAAAGTTGGTATTTTATTTAATTTCTTACTATTTCTTTTTGATTTTTTACTTGGTTTACTCTTTACTAATATATACTGTGATTGATCAACTATTGATGATGATGTTGTGGTTGTTGATAATCTACTCCTTATTTTATCTAATAATTCACAAACTAATGAATCTTTAGAAATTGTTAATGTTATTACACTTGAACTACCAAATTTTTCAAAATCTTCAATTTCAATTGAAATTTTAATATTACTATTATTTGAAGATGTTGAGGAGGAGGTTAAATTATTTTCAGGTGAAATTAAAGTTGGTGTACCCCTATTTGGTGAATTACTACTACCACCACCACCACTACTACCACTACCACTAATTGATAATGATCTTTTCTTACTATTTGATGTTGTTTTTGATAATGGTGATAATGCTCTATTTGTACCTGATCCACTTCCCATTAAACTATTACTACTATTACTTTTATTACCAGCTATACGATTACCAATATGACTATTTAAAGCATTACCATTACTATTATTATTATTATTTATATTTACCAACTCATCATCATCTTGATCGAAATTATCAGTTATTTGAGATGATATTTCATCAGAATCATATGTACTATTTCCATCGTCTTCTTCTTCATCCTCGTTATCATCATCATCTTCTTCATCGTCATCGTCATCATCTAAATTTTCACCACCACCATTTGCAATCCATTGACTATTTAAAACTTTAAATGCTTTTGAACGATGAATGAATGATGCGAATAAATATTTCTTTTTACTAGTTCTAATTTGAATTGCATTTGGTAAATAAAATGTACCAATCTTTTTCTTTATACTTTTAATCTCTTTAAATGAAATCAATGTTTTCTTATTCTTTGCTAATGTTGATGTGCTACGAAATCCAATAAATCCTTGTGTAATATACATTGTACCTGTATGTGACATACTTGCCATTTTCTTTGCTTGTTTTGTACAATAACATTCTGATATAACTAAAATTCAAAAAAAAATAAAAATAAAAAAAAATAAAAAAATATTAATATTTTATTATTATTATTATTATTATTATATTATTTTTTTTTTTTTTTTTTTACCTTGTTCTTGATGTGGTAATGATGGAAACCAACGAAACATTAATGGTAATGATTTCATTGTTGTACTATCATTTTCAGGTACTAATTCAAAATTTAAAGTTAATGTTGAATTTGGTATGATTTCACCTTTTTTATTCTTTAAATTTATGACTTTATCTAAATAAATTGGTGGTGGTGATGTTGCTCCATTACGATTGGTGGTGGTGGTGTTACTATTATTACTATTACTACTACTACTAATTGTTGATTGATCATTCATTAAATTTCTAATCTCTAAAGTTATTGGTGCTAATGGTAATGTTGCAAAACAAAATGATTCACCACTTTTTAACATTTCCCATGTCTTAACTTTTAATTCCATTTCACCAGCTGGATAAACATCTTCATTAACTTCAAATATAAATGTCTCTTTTTGAAATATTACATTTTCACCACCATTAACATATTTTGTTTTATATTTACTATCATGTAATTTTAATTTTACTAAAACCCATTGTTTCTTTTTTTTTAAATAACTTCCATTAGGTACTTTTATTTATTATTTATTTGTTTAATATTATTTATTTTTTATTATTTATTATTTATTATTTATTATTTATTATTTATTATTGTATAATAGAAAAAAAAAAAAAAAGAAAAAGGTTTTTATTAATTTGTGTTTAATTAATAGAAAAAAAAATTATAAAAATAAAATTAAAAAAAATAAAAAAAAATAAATATTAAATTTGGTAAAAACAAAAAAAATAAAAAAAATAAAAAAAATCTAAAATTGATATTTTATGACTTTCATACTCCTTAAATAAAATATCTAAAATTTTAAACAAAAAAAAAAAAAAAAAAAGAACCTTACCTGATACTAAAAGTCTCTCTTTCATTTTCTATACAAAATGAAAAATAAGAATTAAAAAAAAATGTATGAATTTTTTTTTTTAAAAAAACTTTGATTTCTTTTTTTTTTTTTTTTCTTTTTTTTTTTTTTTTTTTTAAATAATAGGAAAAAATAAAATAAAATAAAACAAAATAAAAAAAAAAATAAAGTAAAAAAAAAAAAAAAAAAGAAAAAAATATTTATTATTTTACAAGGAAGTTATGAGAAAAAAACAGAGTGACAGGGTTGCACTACCATTAATTTTTTTTTTTTTTTTATGATGATTAGAAATCGATATCTTCTTTTGTATGTTGTTATTATTATAATTCAAAAAGGTTCTAAAAATAAAAAAATAAAAAAAAAATAAAAAAAAAAAATAAAATTTTTTTATTTTTTTATTTTGAAATTATTTGAAAAAAATTACCCACTTGGGTTAAACAATTGAAAAAAAATAATTAATTTATTATAAAAATAGAAAAAAAAAAAAAAAATTTTATCTTTAGATATTAATAGATATCTAATATATTTTATTTATTATTATTTTTATACATTAAAAATTTTTTTTTTCTTTTTTTTTTTATTATAATTTTTTTTAATTAAAAAAAAAAAAAAAAAAAAACAAATTATCTATATTTGATTATTGAAATGGTGAACCTCTTGATGGAAGACGATAAATATTATTGTTATTATTATTATTTTCACTACTTTCATTATTATTTTTTGTTCTTCCATTACTACGACTGTGTGAAAAAATATTATTATTATTATTATTATTATTATTATTATTATTATTATTATTATTATTATTATTATTATTATTATTATTATTATTACTATTACTATTGTTAATATTACTATTTTCATTATTACTATTATTACTAATTACTGAAGAAAATGGTATTAAACTTTGAGATTGAGTTGATGATGGCACTGTTGTTTTTTGTTGAGAAGAAATTGTGGAGGGTTTTATATGTTGTTGGTGGTGGTGGTGGTGATGGTGTTGTTGTTGTTGTTGTTGTTGTTGTTGTTGTTGTTGTTGTTGTTGTTGTTGTTGTTGTTGTTGTTGTTGTGATGATGATGATGATTGATGTCTTTTATTGTTAGAATGTTGAGTTGGATATAGATTACCTAGTAATTGAGTGAACCAACGTTTAACAATAACATCACCTTCTTTTTGAATGAAATCATTCAATTGACCATTTGAGAAACAAGTTGGCATCCAACCTATTAATTGATCTCTAATCTTTAAATTCTCTGATAATCTAAGATAGCACCTAACGATATGTTTCAACAAACGTGAGGACATATGATCTGGTATCATTGCTTCAACCATATACTTTAAACAATTGGTTAAATCACTTAGTCTCTTTGGTGATTGAACAAAGTAATTCAAACCATCATCCCAATTTAAAATCTTTTGAAGTATGAATGCTGAAGCAGTCTTTGAGAGATCATTTCCATTCTCCATAATTTTTAAACATGGGGTTGAAATATCAATTTCAATCAAATAATTTATAATATCTTGTGATTCTTGTTTAATAACTGTATTGATTACACCCAAAGTTGTAAGACGAAGATATTCAAATGGTTTTGATTTTGAATTTGTTGATAAATATGGATAAATATAAGAAATTACTTTTGCTATATTTTATAAATTTATAAAAATTAGTTTTTTATTTAAATTTATAAATGTATATTTATAAAAAAAGAATAAAATAATTTTAAAACTTACCTTGAATAAACAATGATCTTGTTTCCGGGTCAGATGCAATTACTTGAAATATATTTAAAATATTACAAACTTTATTTGAGGCTCTAGCTTTTAATTTTGGATTTGGTGGGGAAATAAAATTGTAAAGATTCATAATTTCTTGAAGTAAAACTGATATGACACATGGTGTAAACCAAACAAGACTAGCCAATGATGGTATAGAATCTTTTCTTTTGACAATTTCACATAAAGCTTCCTCTCTTTTTTGTGGTTCTAATAAATCTGAAATTAATTGATGATCAGTTTTATCTTCAATTTTAATTTGAAGTTTAGATGTTATTGAATGTGAACCATTTTGTGAAATATTACTATTACCATTGTTGAACAAGTTATTATTATTATTATTATTTATACTATTATTAATAATAATATTATGATTATGATTATGATTATTAGTATTAGTATCAGTATTATTATTATTATTATTATTATTATTATTATTATTATTATTATTATTATTATTATTATTATTATTATTATTATTATTATTATTATTATTATTATTATTATTATTACTAATATTTAAATTATAATTATTTATACCACCATTTTTATGTTTATTTTTTTGGTGGTTGAATTTTGTATTATTAGATTTAAAAGGTGAACTATTATTATTAATTTTATTATTGGTTGATAAAGTATTATTTAGCGCTGTGATTGAAGTTGTTGTTGTAGTTGTAGTGGTTGTATTATTAACTTTTTCAATTTTGTTTTGTGAATTAGAACCGAAACCATTTTTGTCATAATATAGTTCTAATGTATCAGATTCTCCATCTACGATCTTTGAAACCATACTACTAAGAGCTCTATCATCTTCCTCTTCATCAAAATCATCATGTTGATTTTGTTTAAAAAATAAATTATTACTAGTATTATTTTTATTACTATTAATATTGTTATTAAATTTTATACTATTATTATTATTATTAATATTACTATTATTATTATTATTATTATTGTAATTATTAATAATATTATTATTATTATTAATATTATTATTATTATTATTGTACTTGTTATGATTATTGTTATGATTGTTGTTGTGATTGTTGTTGTTTTCGTTGTTGTTGTTGTTGGTTTTATTAATAACAAGATTATTTAAAAAGGAATTACTTAACACATCGTTTGAATTGAAATCTATATTACTACAAAAACTATTAAAATCCAATGTTAATGTTTGTGGAAATTCTTTTGAAATCTGATTGTTTTTAATTTGAGATTTCTCTTCAACAATGTTTAAAAAATTGTTTTTATAATTATTATTACTATGACTATTGATAATGCTACTAATACTACTATTATTATTATTATTATTATTATTATTATTATTATTATTATTATTATTATTATTATTATTATTATTATTATTATTATTATTATTATTATTATTATTATTATTATTATTATTATTATTATTATTATTATTATTATTATTATTATTAATATTAATATTATTATTATTATTATTTATTGAATTGTCACCACCAGTATTATTTAATCTTGATGAATTAAAAAAACTATTTCCAACAAAATAATTTGATGAAAAATAAGGATTTAATACTGAATTTGATGAAGGAGTTGGTTTAAAAAATTTTGATTCAGATATTGCATGTGATGGTGATTGAGATGGATTTGAATTTAATGAAATTGTATTATTATGAATTTTATTATTATTATTATTATTATTATTATTATTATTATTATTATTTATTTTATACTCATTTTTAAAATATATTTCACAATCTTTATCTACACTACTATTATTCCTTAGATTATTAATCATTGATTTTTTTTTTTTTTTTTTTTAATTTTTTTTTTTTTTTTTTTTTTTTTTTTTTTTTATTTTTTATTTCTTTATTTTTTTAAATGTATAAAAAAATAAATAAGTGAGGGTATAAAAAAAAATTGAGTAAAATAAAAAACTAAAAAAAATACCCAGAGAATAGAAAAAAAAAAAAAAAAAAAAAATTAAAAAAAAATTAGTATTCTTTTTTTTTTTTTATTTTATTACTGTATTTTCCAAAACAGACATATGTTTCAAAAATTTTTATTTTATTTTTTTTTTTTCAATTTTTTTTTCTTTGGTGAAATAAATCAAGTTAAAAAATTTAAAAGTTTCTCTTCGATTTTTTTTTTTTTTCCAAATTTAGGATGATGTTTTTAAAAAGTAAAAAAAAAAAAAACAATATAATTATTTTATTATAAAAGTGAATCACAAATTTTTAAAGAGTCCCTTCTTTTCTTTCAACTTAATCAATTTTCCATTATTTTCCTTTTTTTATTATTTTTTTTTTTTTTTAAATCACTAATTTGGAGAAAAAAAAAAATTTATTACTACTCTTCAAATTAAAAAATTTGAATTTTTCAGAAAAATCTTTAAAAAGATCAAGAATATTTTTTAATTGAAATGCTTATTTTCTTTTTTTGAACACAATTTTTTTTTTTTTTTTTTTTTTTTTTTTCTTGCTTAATTTCATGTAAAAAAAAAAAAAAAAAAAAATTAAATTATTTTGATTAGATTTTAAATCTTTGATTGGTATCTAAGTAAGATATTTAGAAATTTGGTGGAAAAAGTACAACGAAAAAAAAAAAAAAAAAAAAAAAAAAAAAAAAAAAATTCAACCAGAATCAAAAAAATGAATAAACAAATTTGAAAAGGGTTTTCAATATTATTCGATATCTATCAACCGCTAAAAAATTTAAATAAAAAAAAAATAAAATAAAAAAATAAAAAAAATAAAATAAAAAAAATAAAAAAAAAAAAAAAAGATTTTTTAAAAAATCATTTTTTCATATTTTCATTGTTTTGTAAAAAAAAAAAAAAAAAAAAAAAAATATAAAAAATAAATAAAAAAATAAAAGATAAACTTAAGGTAAATTATTTTATTTAAATAAATAGATATACCATCACAACACCAAATAAGAAATTTAAAACATTTCTTTCAAAAATGAAAAAATGTGTGTGAATTTAAAAATAATAAAAAAAAAAAATAAAAAAAAAAAAAAACACTAAAAAAATAAAAGATTTGTTATTGTTGTGTTTACTTTTTTTTTTTCAATCTTTTGTGAATTTAATATGAACGAAATATTGATTATATTATTATATCTCACACATATAAAAACATACACCAACATATACATATCTCACACAATACCACCCTTTAAAATAAATATAATTTATATAATTTTTAAATTTTTAAATTTTTTTTTTAAAAAAAAAAAAAACAATAAAAAAATGATAGTAGGTTATGGTTAAATTATAAATAACCATTATCACAACCACTAGTTGGTCTATTGTTTTATTTTTTTTTATTTTTTTTTTTTTTTTTTGTGATTTTTTTTTTATGATTTTTTTTTTTTATTTTTTTTTTTTTTTTTTTTTTTTTTTTAAAAAAATTTTTTCTTTTTATATATCTAAATCAATATATTAAAAAACTATAAATATATTAATATTTTTTTAATTTTAAAAAAAAAAAACAGTATTTTTTTTTTTTCTTTTTATTTTATTTTTCCATCCAAAAATAGAAAAATTTTTTAAAAAAACGAAAAAACAGAAAAAAAAATCATAAACAGAACGAAATCAAATTTAAAAAAAAAAAAAAAAAAAAAAAAAAAAAAGTTTTTCCTTTTAAGTAATAATAATAACAATAATAATAATAATAATAATAATAATAATAATATTATTATAATTTATTATAATAATAAATAAAAAAAAATGATGTTTGGTAATTTACCAGATGTCAGAAAACCAAAAGAAGGTTATAAAAAGTATTTAGAATATTTTGATTTAAGGTTCCCACGTATTCAAGAGGAGAAACATTTTCAATCATATTATTATTATACATATTTAAAACAAATTAGGATTTCGATTATATTCTTAACATCAGTTTTATTTATTGGTACAATGACGGCATATATATCACCATTGGATATCTCATATTTACCATATTACGATTCAAAAAATATTTATTATTTTAATTATGTACAACCAAATGTAACAACAACATCATCATCAACAACCACAACATCATCAACAACAAATTCAATCGATTCAACAGTAGAAAATAATAATTTTACAGAAGCAGATGGACATCTTACAAATTATTATTTTCCATATTTAGCAAATAAAGCAAGAGATACATTCATATTAAGAATGATTACAATTGGTTTATTATTATTTTATTTTATATTTACATTTACAGCAAAATTTAAAAGGTTATGGAAATTATTTACAACAATAACTTTATTTTTAGTATCTTGTATAGTATTAATATTTGAATCTGATATTCGTACTATACCTGGTAGAATGGTATTATTATTTATTATAATTGCAATTTCTTCTGGAATGGTAAGTTTTTTTTTTTTTTTTTTTTTTTTTTTTTTTTTTTTCCCAATTATGTTAATAATTAAAATTTTTTTTTTTTTTTTTTTTTAACTATTTTTAGACATTTTTACCATCAATGTTAGCATCAGGAGGATTATGTTTATTTTTTTTCTTTTATTTTATGTTTTATTCACAAATTGCAGGTAAACAAATGGTATTATTATCATTGGTATTATTAATAAGTTGGATAATATTAATGATAATATCAAGATTTAAAGAACAATTATTTAGAGATAAATTTAGAACATTAGAGAATTTAAAGATTCAAACTATTCGTTCAGAGAAAATTATTAATCAAATGTTACCAACTGTAGTTGTACAAAGATTAAGACTACAATCATCAAAAGATCAATCATTAGAGACAACTTTAGAAAATGATAAAGAATTAAGTATTAAAAAAGATGAAGAAAGTAATTTAACTGGTAAAAAACAATCAAAAGTAGTGGTATCACCACCACCACCACCAACAGCAGCAGCACCACAACAACAAGATAATGAAATTTCAACACCACAAAATAGTAGAAAAATTGTTGACCCACAATCACCATCATCATTAATGCCAGGACAATATTCAGTAACAGATTTAATTGTTGATAGTTATGATCCAGTTACAGTATTATTTTGTGAAATTGTTAATTTTAATGCATTGGTAGAGAAAATGTCATCAACTCAAGTTATAAATCTATTGAATGAAGTTTATAATTCATTCGATAGATTAACCGATGTTTATGGAGTGACAAAAGTTGAACATATTGGTAATGTTTATATGGTGGTTGGAGGATGTCCTGAACTTTGTCCAGACCATGCTCAACGTGTTGCACATATGAGTTTGGGTATGTTATCGGTGATAAGAAGATTTGGTATAGTTCAAGTTAGAATTGGTATGCATACTGGTCCAGTTGTTGGTGGTATCATTGGTAAAAAGAAATTAAGTTGGCATTTATTTGGTGATACAATTAACACAAGTTCACGTATGGCATCTCATAGTTCAATTGGTAGAATCCAAGTTTCTCATCCAGTTCAACAATTGCTACGTCCCTATTTCCTATTTGAAGATCGTGGTAAAATTCAAGTCAAAGGTAAAGGTTTAATGAGAACTTTTTATCTAGTTAAAACTAAACAATTGGATAAACGTTACACTTCAATCTTTTCAAGTTTACATAGAGAAAAACCGTATATACCACCCGTTGATATCTCTGAAGTTAGTTTTGAAAATCAAAATAATACAATTGGAAAAGGTGATGATATCGCCTCTGGTAGTGCCACTGGTCCAACTCATCCAAATATACCAAATTCAATGTTATCAGCAATACCAAGTAGAGTATCAATTGAAATGAATCCATTAGGTGGTTCTGGTAGTATTCAAAAAAGAGAACGTAAAGGAAGTATATTTGCAAATGTTATGCCACCAAAAGTTTTAAATTTCTTACAAACTGGTTCTTTAACTTCACCACAACAACAACCATTACCTCAACAATCAAATAGTGAAGAAACTATTTCAAATTCACCAAGACTTTCTTCAACACCACAATCAACTTCAACTTTACAACATAGTAGTAGTACTGGTGCATTAGGTTCATTAATTAATAATAATAATAATAATAATAATAATAACAATAATAATAATAATAATAATAATAATAATAATAATAATAATAATAATAATAATAATAATAATAATAATAATAATAATAATAATAATAATAATAATAATAATAATAATTTACCAGTTTCACTAATTTCACCAATTTCACAAAATACAACACCAACAGGAAGTTTATCATTACCTGTAACAGAAAAAAAGAAACAAACAGTACAATTTGGATCAATTTCAAGATCAAGTAGTATTTCAAAAGGTACAGTTGGTAGATCACCATCACCAGCATTATTTGATGGCGGTATTGAAATGGATGATAATGGTGGAGGTGCTGGTGATGATTTTAATACAATGGAACCAAATTTAGATTTAGGTAAAGGTATTCATGGTTCAAATGTAATATCAACAAATAATTCAAAATTAAATAAATTGGAAAAAGATTTAACTAAACATTATACATTGGATAAATTTAAATTATCATTCATTTCAAGAGGTAATTTAGTTGAAAAAGAATATAGAAATGAATATATCCTTAAAAATTGGAATAGAATTTTAGCATCAATGTTAATGATTGTTGCATTATTTGGTTTATCAGGTTTAGTTGATTATTTCTTTTTAAAATTATCTTCAATTTCTTCAATTGTTAAAGTTGAACCAATGCCATCGTCATCGTCATCATCATTATCCTCTTCTTCATCAAATTCAATGACATCATCAGAAGAAAAATTTATAACATTACATACAATACGTAGTGAAGAGAATTTAATTTATGATATAATTACAGGTGTACGTTATGGATTCGTTTTCTTTTGTTTAATTGTAATTTATGTAGTATCAAAATTCAAAACATTTAGTATTAGAAAATGGATTCAAGAGGTTGTTATGGTATTTTTCATAGTTTTGGCAGCAGTATTGATAGTATTGACAAGTGTACCACCATTGAATAAGATTCCATTGGATTCGGTGATATTATCAATTGAAATTATGTTTATAACGATTTGTTACAATTTTAGTGGTATTAAATTTTGGTATTCAAATATTGTTTGTGCGTTTTGTATAATTTTCATTGAAATTAGTAAAACCTGGAAACAAGCATACCATAGTCGTGATATCTATCTATCACATAACTATTATTTAATTACAGCGGTACTAATTAATATCATTACAAGTTATTTCGAAGAGTTATTTAATCGTTTAAATTGGGTACATGGTAGATTATTAGATAAAGATCAAAGAGAGACAGAATCATTGGTTGCAGAGATTTTACCAGCAGATATTGTCAAATCAATGAAATCAGGTAGACAATTGATTGTGGATGAGTTTAAAAATGTTACTATATTTCTATCGGATATTGTTGGATTCACTGAAATGGCCGCAAGAATGTCACCAAGACAATTGGTTGAAACTTTAAATCAAATTTATTCAACTTTTGATGAAATCGCTCAAGAATTTGGTGTTTTGAAAATCGCTACCATTGGTGACGCCTACTTTTGTGTTAGTGGGTGTCCAGATAAAGACCAAACCGATCACGCTTTTCGTGTGGCAAATATGGCCATTAAAATGTTAGAATCAATTAAATCAATTCGTACTGTCGATAATATACCAATTAGAATGAGAATTGGTATTCATACTGGTCCTGTTATTGCTGGTGTCGTGGGTATTAAAATGATACATTATCAACTTTGGGGTGAATCAGTTCAAATCACTCAACAAATGGAATCAACAAGTAGGGCTGATATGATTCATGTTAGTGAAGATACTTTTAACATTTTAAAATCCAAATACCTTTTCGAAGAAAGACCTGATGGTATCATTAAAAAAAGAAAAATTAAAACTTATTTCCTTTTACGTGCTCTAACTGAAAATGACCCACAACCTGAAGTTAAAACTAGATCAGTTTCAGTTTCAAAATCAAATTTTGGTGGTTCTTTACAATATAATCAAATTACTCCAACTTTAAATTTACCAGTTTCACAATTAATTATTAAAGATCAAAATGAAATTAAAAATCAAAATGATCATGATAATGATGATGAAAATGGAAATGAAAATGGAAATGAAAGTAGTAGTAGTAACATTAATGAAGAAGAAGAAGATGACGACAATAGTAATAATAATAATAACAACGAAGATGATGAAAGCTCATATGAAGATGACCAAGAAATGAATCAATATTTAAATAATAGCGAAAATAATAAAAATAATAATAATAACAGCAATCAAATTAATGAAGAAGACGGTAATTGGGCAAAAAATTATGATGGTTCATCAGAATCCAGTTAATAAATTGTGTAATATTATTTTTAAAAAAAAAAAAAAAAAAAAAAAAAAGAGTTATTATTTATTATTTATTTTAATTTATCTGCTGGAAATTTAAAAAAAAAAAAGATAAAAAAAAAAAAAGAAATGGTGAAAGAAAAATGAATGAGGTTAAAAAAAAAAAGATTCTTAAAAGGGGGGGTGGAGTTGATAAAAAAATAAAATTGAAATCACATTCAGCCCTAATTGAGTCAAATTATTTTCACTATTTTTGATATCAAAGAAAATTCTTTCCTGTTTTCTCTTCTTTTTATTATTTTTTTATTTTTTTTTATTTTTTTTATTTTTTTTTATTTATTTTATTTTTAATATTTTTTTTTTTTTATTTATTTGGTGTAATCTTGTTGTAAAAAAAAAAAAAAATAAAATAAAATAAAATTGGAGAGTCACCAAAAATATCTGAGTATTGGGGAAATCAGGTACCAGTATATTATTTTATTTTATTTTATTTTTTTTTTTTTAAAAAAATTTTTTTTTTTATTTTTTCCCAAAGCTTGAACGCATTTTTTTTTCTTTCTTTTTTATATTTAATTTTTTCTTTTTTTTTTTTTTTTTTTTTTTTTTTTTTTTTTTTAATTAAATAAATAAAATAAAAATGTATATTGAATATTTATTACATTTTTACAAGTTACAATATTTTTTTTTATTCTAAAAATAAAAAAAATTTTCACCCCACTGTTTTGCCCTAGATCAAAATTTACCACATTGTTTTTTATTTTTTATTTTTTTATTTTTTTTTATTTTTTATTTTTTATTTTCTTATGAAAATAAATTTTACATCACAACAATTATTTTCACCAAAAACACATCACACAATCACCCAATGAGTTAAAAATAATAAATTTATTTATTTATTAATTTTTTATTTATTTTTTATTTATTATTTAATTTTTTTATAAAATTAAAAATTAATATTAACTTATTATTATTATTATTATTATTATTATTATTATTATTATTATTATTATTATTATTATTAGAAAATGAGATTATTATTATTATTAATTTTAATAATAACAATTAATTTTAGTTATGGTGTATTAACACCTAAAAATTTAGCAGGTGAAGCAAGTGAATTTGGTTCATTTAATATTCCAAATCCAATGGATGTAGCACAAAGTAGTGATAGTTCATTATTTGGTATTTCAATGACACAAAGCCAATTGAAAAATTCATTTGAATGGTCAGGAGTTGTACCAGTTGATTCAGAAGAAGAATTTACATTAACATTCTTTTCAAGTTTTCCATTAAGTGAATTTAAAGTTGAAGCATCACCAAAAACTTCATTATCATCTTCCAAATCAGAATCAGAACATAAATCAAAATTCTATAAGGTGATTAAATCAATATATCAAACACCAACCGTTACCAATGGTTCATTTGGTATTGATGGTGCAACAACTCCATCATTTAGTTTAACATGGGATAAACCAGTTGTTGGAGATTGGAATGTTGTAATCACAGCCTCATCATCATTAAGAAAGAATGAAAAATTCCAAAAGATGGTAGAAGATTCAACACCTCAATTGTTAATGTTGGTTCAAAATCCAAGTGATACTCATATCTACTCTTATGTATCATCATACAATAATTTATTCACAGGTCAAAAAGTATCAGTTTTAGCAATGCTCCACAAGAAGTCAGAATTCATTAAAAAGTCTTCTGCCAATCGTCCACTCAATTGGAAACCATCACCAATTTTATTATCAGATGTTTCAGCAGAGATGATTTTAGGTTTACCAGATGGTTCAAAAGAAACTATCCCAATGTTTGATGATGGTCTTCATGATGATGAACAAGCAAATGATGGTCTTTTCGGTGGTTACATCAATGTAAGTGAATTGGGTAATTATGACCTTCAAGTAGTTTACAAAGGTTCTCAAAATGGTAATGGTGTAATTCGTTCAAATCAACATCTCATTCCAATAACTTCTCAATATTTAGAATTAACTGGTGAAGTTCAATCAGTTCAAGATGGTGATGCAAATTTAAATATCTATTTCATTGTCAATAGTCCAAACCAAACCACTGTTGATCAAACACCAGTACATGTTTATTCAGAAGTTTATGGTACTGATGATGATGGTAAAAAAGTTGCAATTGCTTGGGTTGCCGGTGTTACATCAGCTCAACCAATTCAAGGTTCAACCACTACTTTTGCACTCTCTGCAGTTCTTAATGAACGTTGGATCGCCAAAGTTGGTGCAACCGCTCCATTCTTTGTAAAGAATGTTCAAGTCTCTGATTTGGATACTTTTATTCCACTTTCAAATACAACATCAACATCAAATGTTAAAATGGTTGGTGAATATAAAGATGTTCGTACAATTGTTCATTCTCCACCACTTCATGAAATCACCAAAGAAATGAGAGATGGTAAAATGCCAAAAGAATTGGCTGATCGTATTGGTAAATCAACTGGTAATGGTAAATTAATTCTTACACATGGTTATTGTAGTGAAGGTGTTTGGCCAATTGAGGATTTTGAAAATTCTGTAGAGTTCCAAGATTTTAATCAAAATCGTGGTAATGATGAATTTGCTCAAATACTTGCCAATTTCGGTAGCCAATATACCGATGGTTTTTCACTTGTTGCTCATAGTCAAGGTGGTAACGCTGCTCTTCACCTCGTAACATTCTATTTCAGTGGACTTGATCTTTCTCAAAAACTTGAAGGTCGTGTCATTCAATCAATGGGTACTCCATACCAAGGTACTGCTCTCGCTGGTACTTGGGCTTCTATTGGTAGTGCTGTAGGTGTTGGTTGTTCTGCAAATGATGATCTCACTGTTGATGGTGCCGCTTTATGGTTAAAATCAATTCCAGCAGATAAAAGAGCTTTAGTTTATTATACAACTACTCAATATAGTACTGGTTCTTTAATTAATTAGTAAGTTTAACTTTTTTAAAAAAAAAAAAAAAATTTTAATAATTAATATTAACAATTTATTTTATTAATTTTTTTCCTTTAAACAGTTGTAATTTGGCTTCCAATGCAGTCTTAGAATGGCCAAATGATGGTGTTGTTGATAATGAGGTTTGTATTTTATTTACTTTAAACTATAAATTTATAACGAATATATTTTAAATATTAACATTTTATACTCTCACCAAATTTTTATTAAATAATAATTAATTAATTAATAGCATACTCCACTCGAAGGTGGTGTATATTTAAATAACTTTAAAGACTGGTGTCACTCTGATGGTATGCACTCACCACAACAAACTACAAATACTGAATATAACAAAGAAATGAGTTCCAACTCTGTTTGGTAAACTACTTTGTATTATTTTTTTTTCTCTACAATAATTGTAATAAAATCGATTTATATTAAATTTATTGTCACTTTATAATTAAAAAAAAAAAAAAAAAAAAAAAAAAACAATAAAATTAAATAATTGTCTGTATTTATAAAAATATTATTTCGCGAATAAATAAATAATTTTTTTTTTTTAAAAATTAAAATTTGGGACGAAAAATGTTATTATTTAAATTCTACTCATTTAATAATTTTTTATAATTTATTTAAAATTATAAACTCCATTATCGAGAAATAAAAAAATAATATTATTCTATTTGGAATTCAATTTAAAATAGTGATAGCTATTTTTTTTTCCTATTTAAATCAAAAAATTGGATAAAGATTTAACAACACAGTAAAAAAAAAAAAAAAAAATTGAATTTTTTGTAGTTCGCAGGTGTTTTTTTGGGGGTGAATTTCATTGTTAATTATTTATTATTAAATTTAATTTTTAATTTTTTTTGTAGTTTGTAGGTGTTTTTTTGGGGGTGAATTTCATTATTAATTATTTATTATTAAATTTAATTTTTAATTTTTTTTTTGCTAATTTCAACTTTTTTTTTTTTTTTTTTTTTTTTCATTATTATTTTTTTTTTTCTGCTTTCAAATATATTCTATAAATCTAAAAATGACAGTTGTAACAGTATTTGGTTCAACAGGTTCACAAGTAAGTTTTAATTCTTTTTTTTTATTTTTATTTTTATTTTTAATTTATTAATATATATATATATATTTTTTTTATAAAAAAAAAAGGGAGGTTCAGTTGCAAGAGCATTACTTAAAGATGGATTTAAAGTTCGAGCATTAACAAGAAATCCAGAATCAGAAAATGCTAAAAAGCTTCAAAAAGAGGGTGCTGAAATTGTTAAATGTGACGATGCCGATCCAAAAGAAGTCATTGAAAAAGCATTAAAAGGAAGTGATTCAGTATTTTGCGTTACCAATTTCTGGGCTTATTTCGGCAAGGAATTAGAGTATGGTTTAAACATTGCACACGCAGCATTGGCAGCAGGCGTTAAACATTTTGTATTCAGTGGTTTGGCACCATGTAATAAGATTTCAGGAGGAAGATACAATGTACCACACTTTGATTTGAAGCATAAAATTGAAGAGGAGCTAAGAAAAATGTCTAAAGAAAATCCAAGTTTTGTAACTTCCTTTGTTTACGCTCCATTTTATATGCAAAATTTTAAAACTTTCTTTGCACCAAAACGTACTGTCAACGAAGCCACTCAAGAAGTCACATATGTATTGGGCATGCCATTGAATCCTAAAATGTTGCCATTGGATATGGGCGATATTAATGATATCGGTTCAATCGTTGCTGTAATGATGAAAGATCCAACTAAATACTCTGGTAAAATCATTCCATTCTCAGGTGACTGTTTACATGGTGAAAAGATCGCTGAAATTATGTCAAAAGTAACTGGTAAGAAAGTTGTTTACAATTTCATTGAACCAAAAGATTTTGCTCAATTCGATTTCCCAGGTGCTGGTGAAATGGCTGAAATGTTTTCTTATTACAATGAATTTGGTGCATTTGATAAATTAGATAAAACTGAAGCTTCAAAAATTACAAAATTAACAAATCTTGAAGAATTTTTGAAAAAAACTAATTTTCAACTTGAATAGTTAAATATGCCATATTTATTTTAAACTTATTTTAATATACAAATAAATAATTAAAATAAATAATTTAAAGTTTTTGGTAAAAAAAAGTAATGTTATAATTTTTTTTTTTAATGTTGTTTTTTTTTTTTTTTTTTTTTTTTTTTATAAAATTTAATTACAACCACATTGAGTTGGTTGACCACCTCCATTCATTGATCCATTTCCACCGACACTAACTCCGATATTTGCATTTGGTGCACCACCACCACCCAAAACACCATCTAATAAACCACCAAGTAAACCTTTACTTCGTCCTAAAACATCTCCCAATAAACCAGAACTTGAGCTTCCTCCACATGAAATACTATTTGATGCAGCACTAACAGTTGAAAGGGAACCAGTAGTTCATTGCTTTGGGTTTGATAATGTAATTATTGATGCTTTTTTAATAATTTAAATATTTAGTACTTGATTTATAAAATAAAAAAATTAATATAATATAAAAACCTTACCAATGATTGTCATTTTTAATTTTTATTTTTTAAATAATATTTTGATTTATAAAATAAAATATAATTTTTTTTTTTTCTTTTATACCTTTTTTTTTTTTTTGAAAAAAAAAAAAAAAAAAAAAAAAAAAGATTAATTGAATAGAGTAAACAAAATAATTTAAAAAATGGAACCATTTATAAATTAAATACCAACAGGTTTATAATTATTTAGTTAACCATGAAATTATTGTATTTTTATCTGGAAAAAACTTTTAAAACAATTATTATTACTTTTTTTTATTAAAATACAACACACCCACAAAAACTTGTAAAAAATAAATTTTAATTTATATAAAAAAAAAAATGTTGAAGATAATTTTAAGATTTATACTATTTTATTACAGATTTGGTTGGATATTTTGAATTAAGTGATAGTTTAAAATTATTTTTTTTATATTTAAAGATGAGATAATTTGTTTAATATATGGTTATTGTTATTCGAAAATTATTGTTGGTTTAAAAAACAATAACATTGAAATTATAACAAAAACAAAGTGTTATGGATTAATAAAGTATTTAATTTAAAAGATCTTTTTTTTTTATAAATGGTATTCAAAATTAAAATTAATTTAATTTACAGTTAGATTTTTTTTTTTTTTTTTTTTTTTTTTTTCTTCTTTTGATTTTAATAAAAATTTGATGATGAGATGATAATAAATTTCTCTTTATTAGGATAATTCTTTGATGATCATTCTCAAAACAGATGCCCAAAATACAGTTTTTATTTTCATCATTAAATCAACAAAGTTATCCATAATACGATCTTTAATAAGGCGATAAAACTTATTCATTTATTATTATAAAAATCACTACACTACTATTTTATTGTTGTTGTTGTTGTAATGCTTTCAATTGATGAAAAGACTATTGATAAACGAGTTTGTAATTGTTGTTGAAATATTACACCACAAACTATCACTGAATTATCAACAAAGGATGTTGGTGATGGTGCACTACTATATTCATTTCATTTTTGGCATATGAATTAATTTTTTTTATCTTTTTTGGTTTTGTTTATTATTTGGAGAACCTGAACGACAAAATCCCTATATTATTATTATTATTATTATTTATTTGTTTATTAATTTAAAACAATTGATTGTTTTTTTTTTAAAAAACATATTTTTATATTTTTATTATAAATCATATAAAGAAAATAATTTATTTTAAATTTCAAAGAGATAAAGAGGGTGTTTGTGTGAAATAATTTATATTTTTCAAACTCCAACACCAATTTTTTTTTTTAAAAACTATTTTCCCAATTATTAAAAATTACTTAATTTGTTTAAATTAATTTTCTTTTCCAAATGACAAATATTTGAATTATTTTAATAATTATTTTTTTTATTTTAATTTATTTTAAAGAAGAGATTAAATTATAAATTCTCATTTTTAAAGAATTATGTGAAAACATTAATTTGAATATAAAAAAAAATAAAATTTTTTTTTTTTATATATTATTTTATAAAATATTAAAAAAAAGAAATATATAAATAATAAAATGACCATTACTTGTAATTATTTCTATATTTTTTATTTATTTTAAATTTATTAGTTTAAAACATATTAAAATATTTTTATTTTTAAAATAATTATTTAGATTCAATTGTTAATTTTTTAAACCAAAAGGCTAGTGGATCTAATGGCGAAATTTCATCAAACATTGTTAGATTATCAAACTTTGGTAAAATTTCTGTTGCTGGTGGACATTGGAATAATGGAGGCCACTAGAATCATTGGAACAAAGGAGGAAATCATTGGTAAAAACTATAATTTATATTTTTTTGTTTTTAAAAAAAAATTTTATTTGTTTTTAATTATCCAAAACTATATTTAATTTTGTTATTTTTTTTTTTTTTTTTTTTTTTTTTTGTCGATTTATTTTAATAGTTACATATTTATTTTTGTTATTTTTTTATTTTTGTTTTTTTAAAACAATCACATATTTATTTAATATTTTAATTTTTTTTAAAATAAAAAAAAAAAAATTTGGAATCCAAAAACCGACAATCAGATGCCTTGTATTTAAGTAAATAAATAAAAAAAAAATATAAAAACAAAAACCCCGATATTCTTAGTTTTTCGAAAAAAAAAAAAAAAATAAAAAAATAAAAAAAAAACAAAAAAAAAAAAGATTTTTTTCGAAGGTTTTTTTGGATATTTTATGTCACCCAAAAATAAGTGTCAGAAAGTGTTTAATTTGATTTGTTTTTTTTTTTTTTTTTTTTTTTTTCTGAATTTATTTGCTCATCAAAAATAAAATTTTAAAAAAATGATCACATTAAAAAAAAAAAAAATTATACAACTTAATATTATTTAAATTTTTCAAAACAAAGACATGACAATTGATTGGGACTCAATTCTTAGCTATAACACAATCAAAGTGGTTCGTATAAGAGACCGACGGCTTGGGTAATTTTTTAAATTTTAAAAGAGTTAATTCATTTTTATAAATTAAAATCTAATAAAAAAAAAAAAAATTTTAAAAAAAAAAAAAAAATAGAATTTTACATTTATGTTTTTTAATAGTAATTGTATTATATGTTGTTGTTTATTCGGCGATTATTAAAAAAGGTTATGTTACAACTGAAGAACCTGTTGGCTCAATTAGAACTTCATTATTGGCTCCAGATGAATTAAAATCAAATCAAGCATATTGTAAAAATAATACAGAACCATATCCATATGAAAAATTAGATTGTGTTTATTATGATGAGAAATTAGCTCTCTTTCCCATTGGTGATGATGTTGGATTTACGGCTTCCACTAGGATGAGAATTTCAGATCAAACCGTAAATTGTAGTTTAATGAATCCATCTTGTAAATTTTATACCAATACATCAATGAATGTTTATTTAGCAGATATTGAAAGTTTTACAGTTTTAATTGATCATACAATGTATGCACCATCTTCTCAAATTCAATTTAATGGTGATGATTTAAGTGGATATGTTTTAGATCAAAATGGTAATGAAATTCAATTAAATGAATCTGTAAATACAATTGGTGTTCAAGGTAAACCTGATATTTTACAACTTGGAAAATTATTAGAATTTGCTGGTGTTGATTTAGATGGACCTTGTAAGTTTTTTTTTAAAGAAAAAAATAATAATAATAATAAAATTATTTATTTATTTATTTATTTTAATGTATTATATATAATAATAGCGTTAGTAAATTCAAGTAATTCAATTAGATATGATGGATGTGTTTTATTTGTATTTATTGAATATTCAAATACATTTTCATATGATTTAAAAAAGATTAAATATGTTTATTCAATTAAAAAAGTTGATGATACTGCTTATGATGTACCAGAAGTTATTATTTTAAATAATGAAAATTCAAGATTATATTATAAACGTCATGCAATTAGATTAATTTTCATTCAAACTGGTGTAATTGGTTCATTCAATTTTCAATCATTACTTTTAACATTAGTTAGTGGTCTTGGTTTATTAACTGTATCAACTTTAATTGTTGATCAATTGGCAATTAGATTTTTACCACAAAGAAAATCTTATAGTTCACTTAAATTCCAAACAACTGAAAGTTTTAGAATGAAAAAAAAAATTGTAAATGATGATGGTGAAGATAAACTTTATCATAATATTGAAGCTCTATAAATAATAATAATAACAATAAAATGGGAGAAATTTTTACCCTTTTTTAATGAAATTTTTACCCTTTTTAAAGATTAAAATTTTGATTTAATTGTTTATTTTTTAAGATTTGTTTATTTTTTAATTTTAGAATTATTGATTTTTTTTTTTTTATATTTATTAATAATTGAGTTTTTTTTTTTTTATAATGAACCTTAAATTAATTTAAAAAAAAAACCAATAATTTAAAAATAAAAAAGGGGGTGAATAATGTGTTGTAATTTGTAGATTTGTCACAATTAAAAGTGAAATATTTGTGTAAAAATGAATTTTGTTTGTTCAATTAATAATTGGACTGAAAAACGACTATCATAATATTGTTATTTTTTTTTTTTTTTTTTTTTTTTTTAAAAATAAATCTAAAAATAAAAATTTAGTTTCAGGGCCTTTATTAAGAATATATTTTAATAGTACCCTTTTACCATTTTCTTATTTTGAATATTTCCAGATTTGGAAATTTTCTTTTTGGCTATTGGATTTTACTAGTATAATTGAAAGTAAACCATTTCTATTTGATTAAATTACTTTATAAAAAAAGAATATTAAAGTTAGATTATAATTGTTATTTATTTATTTATTATTTATTTATTTATTTATTTATTTATTTATTTATTTTTCTAATCACTTTACCTTTCTTTTTTTTATTTTATGCTATCTATCAACTTTTTTCTAAACCTTTTTAATTGTTAGAGTTAGATTTATTTTCTATTTGTTAATTTTCTTACATTTGTATTAATGATAATTTTTTTTTTTTTTTTTCAAAAAAGTTTCTATTTATACTCCATCAATTTTCAATTTTTATAATTATTTGAAATTAAAAAAAGGAAATTTTACTATTTTACTAGATAATATAATATAATATATGAATCAATACCAATCAAATGATAGAGAAAGGAAAGATTTATCTATGCACTATATCATAAAGAAAGATTGATCATCATAATATATAAATATTATTTCTATACAAATAAAATGAAAACTCTACTCAAATGTCAGAGAAAGGAAAGATTTATCTATGCACTATGGCATTTTGAAAAGAGGATGATATCATAAATAAAAAATTAGAATCCAAAAAACTAAAAATAAATTAAAAAAACTAAAAATAAAATTATAAGGTTTAATAAAATATATATATTATTTTTTTTTTTTTTTCTTTAATTTTTTTTTTTTTTTAAGTAGGGTATTTTATATCTTTTTTTTTGCAAAAGAAAAAAAAAAAAAAATTGATTTTTTAATAACGTCATCAAGGCGTAATTTCACAATTTTTTTTTATTTTGAAAATCAAAGAGAATTAAAATACCTTTTAAAAAAAAATTCTTTTTTACAAAAAATCAAGATATTTTGTAAAACTGTTTTTTTTTTTATTTTTTTTTTTTTTTTGTTAAAAAAAAGTGAAAAATTCTGAAAGTCTCTTCATCACTAAACTTATCATTGATTACTTTGACAAACAAGCAAATGTTATAAGTAATAAATAAATAAAAACTTATATATATAAATAAAATTAATAATAAAAATGTTAGATTGGGGTTTGTAATCTTTTTTTTTATTTTTTTATTTTTTTATTTTTTTTTTTTAAGTCTGTTTATTAATATAAGTTTCAAAAAAAAAAATGAATAAAGTAATTAATTTTGTTTTTTTTTTTATTATTATTATTATTTCTTAAGATTCTATTCTAGCCTATAACACAATCAAAGTGGTTCGAATAAGAGATAGGCGTCTTGGGTAACTTTTAAATTTTAAAAAAAGTATTAATTTTTATAAATTAAAATCTAATCCTTTTTTTTTTTTTTTTTTTTTTTTTTTTTTTTTTTTTAGAATCCTTCATTTAATTTTTATGATTGCAATTATTTCATATGTTGTAATATATTCAGCAATTATTAAAAAAGGATATCTTTCAATAGAAGAACCTGTTGGTTCTATTAGGACCTCATTATGGAGTGTATGGTATCATTTATTAAAATAATTTCAATAATTATAAAATGATGTTAATATTTTTTTTTTATTATTATTATTATTATTATTATTAAAAAGCCAAATCAATTTAATGGTAATGAATCATATTGTAAAAATAATGCAAAACCATATCCATATGAAAAATTAGATTGTGTTTATTATGATGACGCTTTAGCTCTCTATCCTATTGGTGATGATGTTGGCTTTACGGCGTCCACTAGGATTGAAATTTCAGATCAAAAGGCAAACTGTAGTTTAATGAATCCATCTTGTAAATTTAAAACCTTTAACTATAGTAATGTTTATTTAGCAGATATTGAAAGTTTTACAGTTTTAATTGATCATACAATGTATGCACCATCTTCTCAAATTCAATTTAATGGTGGTGATTTAAGTGGATATGTTTTAGATCAAAATGGTAATGAAATTCAATTAAATGAATCTGTAAATGTAATTGGTGTTGAAGGTAAACCTGATGTACTTGAAATTAGTAAACTTTTAGAATTTGCTGGTGTTAATTTAGATGATCCATGTAAGTTTTTTTTTTTTTTTTTTTTTTTTTCTCAAAAATTATTAAATTTAAAAAAATAATTAATAATAATAATTATATTATAGCATTGACAAATTCAAGTAATCCAATTAGATATGATGGATGTGTTTTATTTGTATTTATTGAATATTCAAATACATTTTCATATGATTTGAATAAAATTAAATATGTTTATTCAATTAAATTAGTTGATGATACAATTTATAATATACCAGAAGTAGTAATATTAGATGATGTAAATTCAAGATTATATTATAAACGTCATGCAATTAGATTAATTTTCATTCAAACTGGTGTAATTGGTTCATTCAATTTTCAATCATTACTTTTAACATTAGTTAGTGGTCTTGGTTTATTAACTGTATCAACTTTAATTGTTGATCAATTGGCAATTAGATTTTTACCACAAAGAAAATCTTATAGTTCACTTAAATTCCAAACAACTGAAAGTTTTAAAATGAAAAAAAAAATTGTAAATGATGATGGTGAAGATAAACTTTATCATAACATTGAAGCTCTATAAATAATAATATTAATAATAATACTTTTAATTTTAACTTTTTTCCAAATAATTCTTGTGTTTTATAAATTTTTAATATTTAAATAAACTATTTTTTTATGTAATTCTAAAATAGTTAAATCTTTTTTTTTTTTTTTTTTTTTTTTTTTTTTTTTTTTTTTTTTTTTATTCACACCAGATTCTAAATAGTTTAATTTTTTTTTTTTTTTTTTTTTTTGGATGGTAATGGTCATTCTTTCACCTTGTCATTTTGTTTTTTCCTCTCAAATATCAAATTTTGGATTTTATAAATATATTTTTTATTATAAAATATGTGCAGGGTAATATCTTTTTTTTTTTTGTTTTTGTTTTTGTTTTTTTTTTTTTTTTTTTTTTTTTTTTTTTTAAAAAAACTAAATTCGTCAAACATAATATGGATGGGGATACTATAATTTTTTTTGTTAAATTATTAGTTATTATAACTGTTGTTAAATATTTAATAGCCGTATTACTATTAAAGAGTTTAAAGAAGAACTTATGATTAAATTTTTAAACTTATAATTATCAATCACTTGGTCATTAATTTTGTAGGTTGTATTGATATTTTTTTTTTTTTTTTTTTTTTTTTTAAAAAAATTCATAACCCACGTTTTAACTTTATATTTTTTAATTAGCTATTAGATTTAGTAGTGCACTATACTCAATAAAATAATTTAAGATAAATAAAGGTTGTTTTTTTTAAAAAATAAAATAATAAAAGGGTTGGTGAGAGGAGAGAGGACTTGGCTTCTAATGATTGCGTTTAGCTGAGGGGTTTTTGGTAGTGTCGATTTCACTTTGTCTCATACTGATTCAATTTTTTTAGGATTCAATCATTCAGTGATGGCTTCACTTATATGTGATTAGTGATTTATCGACAGGAAGTTTGTATACATGGTTAGTATACTATTTTTTAATTTTTGTTTTTCTTTTGTCGAGTTTTTTTTTTTATTTTTTTATTTTATTCGGTGGACGTGTTTTTTTAATGAGAGGATGATTGATTCTATTTCATATCATATCCAGACTCTGTGTTTATATTATTAACGGTGACACGCTCGTCTTTTGTCACTGTCTAATATACTATTCATATTAGACACATTTAAGGTTGATAATATTTTTAACCAACGTCCACCACAAACCCCCTCCGCTATCAAAGATCATTGTTTGGTAAGTCTTAATATTTTTAATCGATGTATAACTAATACTTTTATGCACTGTACACACCATTCCTTTGTAAACTTCTCTCGCCACCCAATTTAATACTACTATTATAATCATTAATTAATTGTTTTTTTTTTAAACTTCAAATTTTATGGGAATCAAATGGAAATAGAATTTTAATTAAATCCTATCTTTTTTTAAAGTTTGAGAAAATTTTGTTAATCTTTTTTTTTTTTTTTATTTTATTTATTTTTTTCTCAACACCCATTCTTTGAAATATCATCTTATCAAATTTTTCACCCATTTTTTTTTTTTTTTTCCTTTCACAATTTTTAAAAAAAAAAAAAAAAAAAAAAATGAAAGTATTATTTTTCACAACATATGAATAAATAGGAGAAAGAAAAAAAAGAAAAAAAATAAAAAAAATAAAAAAAAATAAAAAAGTCAATAAAAAAAAAATAAAAAAAAAAAATAAATCAAACAAATGATTATTTTCAAATAAATTATTTTATTTGTTTTTTGATTTTCATCACGCAATAGATATTTTTTTATTTTTTTTTTTTTTATTTTTTTTTTTTTATTTTATTTTTTTTTATTTTTTTAATATTTTCATTTTTTTTTGATCAAAATGGACTTTTTTTTTTTTTTTTTTTTTTTTATATAATATTAATCGACCGTTTGTTTTGATTTTTTAAATCTTCAAAAATGTCTTTCACCACTGTCATCCAAAGTGTTGCCCTTTCAATCGGTCTTGGTATTTTACTTAGATATGCAGCCCGTTTCGTTTTATTCTTATATGCCTACTTTGTTAGATCACCAATCAATATTAATAAATATGGTAGTTGGGTTGGTAAGTTTTATTTATATAAAAAAATAAATAAATAAAAAAAAAAAAAATACTAATTAATTGAAATTCAAATTTAAATAAATAATTAGTTGTAACTGGTGCAACTGATGGTATTGGTAAGGCTTATTGCCATGAATTTGCTAAAAAAAAATTAAATGTTGTTTTAGTTAGTAGAAGTTTAGATAAATTAAAAGAAGTAGCTTCAGAAATTGGTA
>NC_007088.5:5254805-5334805 GCF_000004695.1 Dictyostelium discoideum AX4
AAAATAATCACATACACTACAAATAAATAAATAATCAACATGTATAAATAATTTAATAGATTTAAAATAATAATCATCTTTTCATAACC
The DNA here is from genome assembly GCF_000004695.1 of Dictyostelium discoideum AX4. Lineage (NCBI taxonomy): Eukaryota > Evosea > Eumycetozoa > Dictyosteliales > Dictyosteliaceae > Dictyostelium > Dictyostelium discoideum. The sequence goes on from NC_007088.5 coordinate 5,254,895, forward strand.
CCAAACCCACAAAAATTATTTTTAAAAGGTAGAATTTGATGGTTTTATTATTTTTTACAACAATATACAAAAATAGTTTGATTTTATTTAGTTGCAAGTGAAAATTTATAATAGTTAGATGACATTCAAAAAACCCCTCTAGTATCAATACAGATTTAGTAACATCAAATTTTAATTAATATAATAATAGTTTATTATAATAACAAAAATAAAAAACAAATTTTTTTTATTAAAAAAAAAAGGAATGGAGGGATAAAGGAAAGAAGAAAAAAAAAAACAATTTTATATAGATTTAATTTTTTTTTAATTGTTTAACTTTTTTTATTTTTTGAAAAAAAAAAAAAAAAAAAAAAAAAAAAAAAAAAAAAAAGTGTAGTACATATGTTTTTAAATTTTAATAATTCATCATTTGAAAAAACACAGGTTTTATTGTCAAATAACCTCTTATATTTGTAAAAAAAAACAAAAATAATAGATTTAAATTATTTTAAAACTGTTTTTATTTTTTTTTAATTTTTTTCTTTTTTTTTTAATTTAAAATTATAGTGTTAAGTGGGTTAATTTATTTTGGTAGTATCATTTTTATTTTAATTTAATTGATGGAGGTTGTCTCTCAATGTGATGTCAATATGAAAAGTAAAAAAATAAAATGGGAAAACAAAAATAATGCATAGATTTTTAAATTTACAAATCAATATATAAAAAAAAAAAAAAAAAAAAAAAAAAAAAAAAAAAAAAAAAAATTAAATCACATCTAAATGGAAATATAAATAAAACTCCAAATTTTATAATAAAAAAACATTTTTAAAAAAAGCGATTAAAATTTGTTGGCCAATTATTTTATTGTAAAGATATTAAAAGTGTTCTCGTTTTTATTCCAGACTTAGACTCTTAATTTTAAAATGTTTAAACAGTACTCCTATTATTAAGGTGGTTATATGTTTTTTGTTTTTTTTAAAAAAAAAAAAAAAAAAAAAAAAAAAGACAAAAACAAAAACAAAAACAAAAACAAAAACAAAAACAAAAAACAAAACAATTTTAAAAATAAAAAAAAGAATGATATAAAATAATTTAAATAAATTAAAAGCTTTTTGTTGAAATTGAGCATTAATAGTAATAATTTTAAGTTTAATAAAATTTAAGTTTTTTTTTTGTACATAAATGATATAATGAATATAATAAAATATAAATTTGGATGTGACTATAATTAAATTATAGATTATTTTTTTAAAATCATCTAATATGTGGGTTAAATAATAAATTTTTTTTAAAAAGACAATTTATTAAAACTACAAATTTCAACTGATTATTAAAAACTATTTTAATTTATCCACATAAAATTAAATAACTACGATTATTTTATTTTGTATGTACTTATTTTATAAATAATTATAAAAAAAATAGTAATTTTCAAAAATAATTCCACATCATTTTAAAAGTATAAATTTAATTTTTTTTTTTTTTTTTTTTATAGAAACAAAAATAAAATTAAAATTAAAATTAAAAACAAAAAAATAAAACTTAAAAACTATAAAATTAAAAACAATTAAACCTTTCAAAAAATAATTTAATAATTTTATTACTAATTAATTAATATTAAAAAAAAAAAAAAAAAAAAAAAAAAAAATCAATTGCTTGTTTCTTTTTTTTTTTTAAAATACCTTTACAAAAATTACCTACCATTAGATACTTGCTGTTGGATTTTTTTCTTCTTTATTTTCTCTTCTTTTTTTAAAAATGTCTAAATTATTATTTTCTCTCTTCTTGATTTTTTCTATTATTAGTGTTACTTTTGGTGTAAGGGCTCTTTAATTTCTTTTAGAGAATATTTTTTTAATTTCTTTGATTTTATTAATTAGTTATTAATTTTTTATTCTTATTATTTTTATTAAAGAATATAGCTGTACCTCATATCCCAATGAATATTCCAGATAGAAATTCAAAAAATGAGAATGTTCCAAACAATTTGGTATATAAACAAACATACTATGCTCCACCAAACGTTCAAACACCATCAAAATTACCAATTTCAAATCAGCCTCCACAAACTCAATCACCACAAACTCAGTCACCACACGTTAACACTAATCCAACTTACCAATCAACAACCAAACCACAAAATGATAATAATAATAATAATTACAATAATAACAATAGCAATAATAATACTAATAATAATAATAATAATAATAATAATAATAATAATAATAATAATAATAATAATAATAATAATAATAATAATAATAATAATATTAAAAATAATAATAATAAAAATAATAATGAAGTATATAATAATTTAAGAGCCTCCAATTCTAATACATATACCCCAAATAAACCAGTAATGGTAACAAAAACTTTTTCCAATGAAACACCAATTAGACAAACACCCCAACCAACACCAAGTCTTCCAATAACAAGAGAAACAATTACCAGAGAATCAATCACAAGAGAACCAATTACTAGAGAACCAGCTACCAGGGAATTAATTACAAATGAACCACAAAATCAACCAACAAATAGACCACAAAATTATAGTGATAATAATATCCAAGAACGTCAAGCATCGCCAAGAGTTTACCAAACTGAACAACCAAAATCATCAGCCAATACTACTCCTGCATTTTCTAATACTCCTTCAAATTCCCAATTTTCAAAATCAAACTCTCAAATTTCTTCCCAAACCCCAGCCCTTTCCAAACCTTCAAATTGATTTTTTTATTTCGATTAAATAAACAAATGTATTTTAATTCTTTAATATAATTTCTTTTTTTTTCCATTTTCTTTTTTTTAATTTTTTTTTTTTTTTAATTTTTTTTTTTAAATGTTTTTTTTTTTTTTTTTTTTTCTTTATAACAAATAAAAATAATAATTAATATCAAATATTATTGAATGTCAAATTTTGATGATAAAATATTTAATAATAAAATAATAAATCAACTTACAGATCTAGACACTTAGGAATTAATAAAAGAAATAAAATAAAATAAAAATAAATAAATAAAAACAAAAAAGCTTTTAAAAATAAAGAAAAATAATAAAAGATAAAAAAAATCCATCCTTATGATTTACTGTTTCTTTAAGTACGGTTTTCCAATTCACAATTTAAGAAGGTGAAATATATTTGAGTTGGTTAATTTGTTTAAAAAAAAATCAAAATGGAAAATTGAATTTAATAAAAAAAAAATAAAAAAATAAAAAAATAAATTAAAAACAATTGTAAAAATAAAAAGTAAATAAATAAATAAAAAAACCACCACATCCACACTTTAAAATGTAAAATAATCCAAGAATCCCTCTAAAATCTTTAAGATTTAAAAATTAAATCATTTTTAATGTAACCCAAACCTAATAAGCTTTTTTCATAATTTCTTTTTTTTATATTTTTAAAAAATAAGATCATAACCTTCATATATATTTAAATATAAAACCTCGATCGTTTTAATAAAAATTTTTATATTTGAATTATCATTTTTATCCAAAAGGAGATTTATCAACTTCATTTTTTTTTTTTGGTTTTAAAAATATGAAAAAGATTTAAGAGAATTTTAAAAAAAGACTTTTTTTAAATTGATAAATCGGAAGACATCGTCCAATTGAACAGTTTTCTGCTAATTATCAATAATGTTGGGAATAAGGATCATTTTGTTCCAAATCAATTAATTTCTTCTATTCATTTCATGCCGGTATCCATATATAAACCCTTTGTTAAAATAATTGGGATCCTTCATCTTTTCCTGTTTTCAAAAAAAAAAAAAAAAAAAAAAAAAAAAAAAAAAAAAAAAAAAAGAAAAATTGGGAAAAGTAATTTAAAAAGATAAAAATAATAAAAGTAACAAACTTGGTCAATTTCATAAAAAAGAAAAGAAAAATCCGAGATAAAAAAAAAAAAAAAACAAAACTGTAAACAAAACTGTTAGTAAGTATTTTAAAAATCCCAATGTTTGAGAATAAAAAAAAAGAAACTAAAAGTTTATTGATTATTATAATAATCCGAAAATGGAAAGATAGATGCCTTAAAAAAATAAAACTTTATCAAGATAGATTTAAAAATTTGTAAACAATACTTCCCATTAGATAATACCTTTATGATAATTAATTCAAAATTTACATCATTTTTTTTTTTATTTTTATTTTTTTTTTTATTTTTTTTATTTTTTTTTTTATTATAATAAAAAAAAAAAAAAAATAAAAAAAAGAAAGAAAAGAAAAGAAAAGAAGAGAGAGAAAATTAAAAGAGTTTTAATATTAAAAAAAAAATTAAAATTTGATAATCAAAAAAAATATAAAATTAAATAAATAATAATAACAAGAAGAAAAAAAAAATGTATTTATAATAAAAAAAGAATATGAGAAAAAAAAAAAATTATTATTAAAATAAAAATAAAAATTAAAACAATTATAATTTTCTGAATTTAATTATAATTAATTTTAAAAGATTTGTAACTTATCTATTATCAATCTCCTAAAAAAAAAAAAAAAAAAAATTAAAAACATAAATATAAATGTATAAAAATGGGTGTTTAAAATTAAAAAAAAAAAAAAAATTTTTTAAACCTTTCAAAAGTCATATGGGAAACCCATTCAAATAATTATAAATAATATCACAAGTACAATTTATTTATATTTTTGATTAATTGTTAATATTTATGTTGTTTTTTTTTTTTTTTTTAGTAAATAAATTTACTAATAAAACTGGTAATTGAAATTTTTATATTTATGTATAAACTTTAATTTCTTTTTTATCCTAAACATATTTTTTTAAAAAAAAAATAATAATAAAAAAGAAAAATAAAATCTTTGAGAAATTATAATAAAAGTATAAGTAATTTTTTTTTTTTTTTTGTGGTAAAACAAAACTATTATAAAATATTATATTTTTAAAACAAACAACAACAATATAAATGAGATCAATAAATATAAAATTATTTTTTCAAATAAAATCAGGAAGTTAATTGTAATAAATAACAATAAAATAAAAAAATAAACTTTTTACCCCTTTTTTTTTTATAAGGTAGTTATTAAAAAAAAAAAAATTACATGATTATTTATTATTATATTTATATAATTTTTAATTAATCAAAAAATAAAAATATAATGTGATTATAAAAAAAAACTGAAAAATTATTATTATAATGAATCGTTGATTTGAATAAGTAAAATTATATATTACCAAAAATAGTTGTTGTTAAATAATTTTTTATTTTAAAAATCTCGATTATTATGAAATGGTTTTTTTTTTTTTTATAACCTTTTTTATCTGTATGTATCAACAAATGTTATCAATTACCTATTGTTTATCTAATTGATTGCATTGTTATACCTTTTGATTTTTACTATAATAAAGATAGATTTATAAAATAAAATACTTATTCCCTTAAAAACACTTTATTTAACCCCACATAAAAATTTAATATGTCCACAATTTTAATTTTTATACTTTTATACAATAAACAAATTAGTGTTCAGATAATTTTTCGATTATAATAATATATGATTGGATACATTTTTTGTTTTTTTTATAATTTATTATTTATCATAATGATTTAGTATTACAATAAATATTTTTTTTAAAAATAAAAAAATTAAAATTATTAATCCAAGTTTTTAAATATAAATTCAAGTCTAAAAAAAAAATTTTAATCATTAACAAATTCAATTCAATAATTTAACAAATCAAAATATCTTCAAATATTTTTAAATATAAGATTACATTTATAACATTACATTTTATAACATTATATAAATAATCTAAAAAAAAAAAAAAAAAAAAAAAATGAGATTATTAGTTTTATTCCTTTTATTAACTCTAACTTTTTCAAATTTAATTGTAAGTTTTAATATTAAATTCTAAAATAAAAATTAAATTATAAAATTATTAACATTTTTAATTAGAATGCAGATAATTCAAAATCATCTTCATTGGAATCATCAAATGCACATGATTTATCATCTCCATCACCCTTAATTCAACCAAAACCTTCTGAAAATCAAGCAGGTATTCCAGCATCTGGAAAACCAATTGATCCCAAAAAGGAAGTTGTAACTCTATCATCTTCTCCTTCAGTTTCACCAAGCTCTTCTCCAAGCTCATCACCATCATCCTCACCATCTGTCTCCCCAAGCTCTTCACCTTCATCATCACCAAGTTCTTCCCCAAGTTCTTCACCAAGTTCTTCTCCTTCATCCTTACCATCTTCTTCACCATCAGTCCAACCAAGCTCTTCACCAAGTTCTTCACCTTCATCTTCACCATCAGCTCAACCAAGTTCCTCACCATCTTCTTCACAATCAGTCCAACCAAGCTCCTCCCCAAGCTCCTCACCATCCACCACCCCAAGTTCACCAAGTGAAACTCATTCATCATCATCCCATTCACAAGATTCTTCAGCACCAAGAGGTGTAGGAAAAATGGTAGTCCCAGCTGATAACAAAGAAACTGGATCATCATCATCAAATTCACAAGATTCATCTGCATCATCTTCTCAAGCTCCATCATCTTCATCATCTCATGGTTCATCTGAATCTTCTGCTCAAGGATCATCAGAACAAAATTCATCAGAACAAAATGGCTCTAAAAAATTGGTAGTCCCAGCCAGTGATAACAAAGAAGTTTCATCATCACATGGTTCATCTGCATCATCACAAGCACCATCATCTTCACATAGTTCTTCAGAATCTTCCCCAAATACTGCTTCTTCACATGAATCTTCCCATGATGTATCATCCAATAATCCATCTTCAGAATCATCAGAAAATACTGCTTCTTTACATGCCTCTTCTCATGATTCTTCTTCTCATGCCTCTTCTCATGATGCTGCTTCTCACGCCTCTTCTCATGATGCTGCTTCTCATGCCTCTGCTCATGATGCTTCTTCACATGCCTCTTCTCATGATGCTGCTTCTCACGCCTCTTCTCATGATGCTTCTTCACATGCCTCTTCTTCACATGATTCAAAAGCACCAAATGGAATTGGAAAATTAGTAGTCCCAGCTGATAACAAACAAACTGGCTCGCACTCATCCAATTCTCAATCTGAAGAAAACTCAAAGGATAATTCATCAAATTCACAAGATTCATCAGCATCATCTTCTCAAGCACCATCATCTTCAAATTCTCATAGTTCATCTGAACCATCAACCAACAAAACCATTGAATCAAATGAAGACAAGAAATCTTCATCATCTCAAGCTGGTTCTCACACCTCCTCTTTATCAGAAAAATCACCAGCATTTCACCAATCTAGTTCCTCATCCAAACAATAGATGAATTTTTATTGTTATTTTTTATTTTAGAACCTTTTTGTAAATAGCTTTTTCTTCAATTTTTTCCCCACTAATCAATTATTAATAATTAATTATTTAGTGAAATAAAATTTTTAAATTCATCCAAAAATTATTTATAATTTTATTATTATTATTTATTATTATTATTATTATTATTATTATTATTATTATTATTATTATTATTATTATTATTTGGTATTATTATTATTAGTATTATTATTCTAATCAATAATATTATCAATAATAATATTATAATTATATATTTTTTTTTTTTTTTTTTTTAATTTTAATAAATAATTTGTTTATTTTTATTTTTTTTTATTTTTTTATTTTTTTTTATTTATTTCTTTTAAATGATTTTACAATTTTAATATTATATTTTAAAAAAGATTATTGATTTGAAAGTTGAGTTAAAATTGAAGAATTTAAAGGACTTTGATTACTAGTACTACTATTTAAACTATCACCATTTTCACTATTATCACCACTGATACTTGTATTTGTATTACTACTTATACCACTACCACCACCATCATTTGTTTGCTGTTGTTGTTGTTGTTGTTGTTTTTCAATATTTGATAATTCATCTGTTAAAATTGTGTCCAATTGTTTGAAACTTTCTTCCAATTTCTTTGATAACTCTGTTGGCTCTTCAATAGAAGATGATTCAAATGTATTATTTGCATGAGAAATTAATTCCATTGTAATTTCGTATGTATAAAACAATGTCCTCTTAATTCTTAATACTTTATCCTCATCATTTGACATTGGTGGCTTTTCTGTTTTAAATTTATAATTTAGTATATTTTTAATTGGTGCCATATGATCCTAAAAATAATTAAAAAAAAAAAGAAAATAAGTTAATATCTTTTTTTTTTTTTTTTTTTTTTTTTTATAAAAATAATATTTACATCTGAAATCTTTTTAAATAATTTAATTAAACCAATACCTTGATTAACAGTTTCAATATCATCAACATATGATTTAATTCTACCAAGATTACTTGAAATATTAATATAATAGATCTGCATATCAATTGGTGTTAAATAATCATCAACTTTAAGATTTGATTTGTTATTTATTCGTTTTGTGTTGTTGTTATTATTATTATTACTACTATTTGGTATATTGATATTAATTATTGGAGTTGCTATATTATTTGAAGTTGGTGTAGTTGGGGGTGGTGGTGTAGTTGGCGCAGTTGGTGTAGTTGGAGGTGGTGGTGTTGCAGTATCTGCAATTCCATTATTAGTTATAGTATTAGTAGTATTATTATTATTATTATTATTTGAACCATTATCAACTATAACGAAATCTGAAGAATTTAAAGAAGATTTTACAGGAGGAGTATTTAAAGAAGGTGAAGAAGAATCACCAGTGATGATTGCAGAACGATTTTGGGGTGAAGTTGGTAATGATGGTAATGGTTTAGTTTGAGATGAGATATCAGATTGAGATCTTAGCTTACCAATTGTAGTTGGTAAACTTGCCATATCCATTGAAGTTTGAGATACTTGAGGGAAAATAGTTAAAACATGTTCAACCAATAAACAAAATAAACTATTGAAATCAGCAAAAGTCTCTGGTCTTTGAATATCCTCTGCTTTTAAATTTGGTATTGGTTCCAAAATCGATGGTCCAATAACAACACTAAGATTGGTTAAATCCATTTTAGTTACATCACGATGTTGATTCATTAAACTGCAAATTAATAAAATCTGTTTTAATAATGCCTGATTACAAACTGGTAATGTTGAAATTAATCTTCTTAATTCTGTTATAATTGTACCACCACTACCACCACCACTATTATTATTACCACTACTACCAACAATATTTAAATTACTACTACTATTACTAATATTATTATTATTATTATTATTATTATTATTATTATTTTTAGCAACTGTTAAATATTTTGAATAAACATTATAAAGCACTAATGGTTCAGGTAAAGATCTAAGGAATAATTTTAATACTGATGAAACACAATGTGGATCAATGATAGATGCACTCAATTCTAATGGTGCTCCACTTTCAATCTTTTGTTGTAATGCTTCAAGTGATGATTTACCTGCTGAAACCCTAAACATACCTTCGGTATTTATTGATTCTTTCTCTAAATATCTAAATATTTCATCTAAAAATGATGGTAATGGTTTATTACTTTCTCTTGCAAATACTTCTTCTAATTTAATTCCAAATGTTTTCTTTGGTACATAATTTCTTAATTTTGCTGCAACTTTATTCTAAAATTTATATATAAACATATTTTTTTGGAAAAAAAAATTAGAAGAGTGATATTTTTAAAATAAAAAAAAAAAAATAAAAAAATAAAAAAAAAAAAAATATACATACAGTTTCTAAAATTATTTTTTTATAATTATCAATATCAGATTTAATTTTTGACATTTGAAAAACACCTCTTTGAAAAAAGTCATTATAGGATTCGAAAGAGGATAATATAGTTTGTACGGTTGAGTTTTCTAAAGCCAATTCAGAGTCATTGTAGAGTTGAAGTGTTTCTTTTTGAGTACGTTCAAATGCTTCGGTGTCCTTTTTAAGGTTTGCAGAAGATGATTTACTCGTGTCAGTTGATAGATTCTTTAATTTCTTTTTACCCTCTTTTACCATCTCCAATTGAATGCTTATGGTTTGTTTCAATGGTTGGGTTGTACGATCGTATAATAGGTTACCTAAATGATTGAATACTTCGCTTATACTATTTTGCCATTCCGATGCTCTTGATAAACAATCTGTAATTGGTATACGTGAATTAAAGTATGCTGCATCCATTGAATATTTTTTCATTGATTCCGCAATCTGTTTACTTTGTAATGACATTTGGAAAAATGTTTGTTGTTGTTTTTCCATTGTCCTTTGAATTTCATCCATATGTGCTACATTCTCTTTAATTCTATTATAAACTTCTTCTTGATCCATATTTTGTATGTTCTTTTTCCTTAAAGATTTTATATTCATTTTTTAATTTTTTTTTTTTTTTTTTTTTCTTACTTTTTTGATATTATTTTTTAAAATATTATTATTATTATTAATTTTTTTTTTTATGAGATGAATAATTATAAATATATATAATATGTTTTTTTTTTTTTTTTTTTTTTTTGTTAATTAATTAATTAATTTTGAAATTAAATAGAATGGTATCAAAAAGAAATAAAATAATTGGTACTTTTTTAAAAAAAAAAATGGTGTGATGAGTTTTATTTTATTTTTTTTTTTTATTTTTTTTTTTTTGTTTTTTTTTCTTTGTGTATGTGTTTAAAACTGGTATGTGTGAGGTGTAAGTGGTGAGAAGGTAAATTATTGTACAAATTTTTATAAATGTAGATAGATATTAATAAAAATATAAAGAGAATGAAATGAATGAGAAAACACAAAAATGTGATTTTGGGGGGTGTATGTTTTTTTCTTTTTCTTTTTCTTTTTCTTTTTCTTTTTTTTTTTTATATATTGTTATTTTTTATTTTTTTTTTTTTTTTATAATACAATAATGTAACAAAGGTGGTTTTTTTTTTTTTTTTTTTTTTTTTCCTAAATTATCTATCTATATTTTTTTTTTTTTTTTTTTTTTTTTCAAATAAAAAAAAATATATCACTTTCTTCGTATTTAGGTATGAATTTGATATATGAGAAAAAAAAAGAAATAAATACAAATACAATTGCGCAATAAATATAATGTGTTTTGTTGACAATAAAATAAAAAAAAATCTCTTTTTTTATCTTTTTATTTTTATTTTTATTTTTATTTTTTTTTTGAAAATTTTTTTTTTTTAGAATTTTTTATATTTTTATTATAAGTAAACACACCAATTTTTTTTTTTTTTTTTTTTTTTTTTTTTTTTCAAAAAAAAATGATTATCAAATTTTGAAAATAAAATAATTAAAAAAAAAATACAAAAAAAAAAAAAATTAAAGATAAAAATAAAAATAAAAAATAAGGTCTTTTTTGGTTGTTATTGGCCATATTTTTTTTTTTTTGATTGTCCAAAATTAAAGATAAAAATAAAAAAAAAAATAAAAAAAAAAAAGTGGGAATTAATTAAAGCGATCAATTCATCCCATTTATACTTTTTTTAAACTTGAAAAAAAAAAAAAAAATAAATAAAAAAAAAAAATAAAAAAAAAAAAATTTAAATCCCAACAAAGGACAATATCATTTGTATAGTTTAATTTTGATTTAAACTTTAATAATTCATATTTATTTATTTTTTTTTATTTTTATTTTTATTTTTTTTCTCAAAAACAATCAAAAATGAACTACGTGACTTTTTTTTTTTAATTTTTTACTTTTTTTTTATTTTTTTTTTTTTTTCAATTTTTTTTTTTTTTAAAATTTTTTTTTTTTTCCAAAAACCGAAAGTGAGAGAGGTCAAAAATTTTTTTTTTTTTTTTCATTCAGTTTTTCTTTAGCCTATAGTATTCATCAGAAATGGAACAACAAAAAGCACCACAAGTATGTCTCACTTTTTTTAAAATTTCTTTAAATAATTTTTTTATTTTTTTTTATTTTAAATATTCAATTTGAATAAAATAAAATGAAATAATAAAAATAAAAATAAAAATATTAATTATTATTAAATTTTTATAAAATAATTTTAGGTTACTTACTTAGAAGTCGGATCATTAGTTGGTCACAACGGTTTTGTCACCTCTATTGCCGTTTCACCAGAAAACCCAGATACCATCATTTCATCATCACGTGATAAGACTGTTATGGTATGGCAATTAACCCCAACTGATGCCACCTCACCAGGTAAAGCCCACAGATCACTCAAGGGTCACTCACACTTTGTTCAAGATGTTGTCATTTCCCACGACGGTCAATTCGCCTTATCAGGTTCATGGGATAATACCTTAAGATTATGGGATATCACCAAAGGTGTTTCAACCCGTCTCTTCAAAGGTCACACTCAAGATGTTATGTCTGTTGCCTTCTCATCAGACAACCGTCAAATCATTTCAGGTTCACGTGATGCCACCATCAAAGTTTGGAACACCCTCGGTGAATGTAAATTCACTTTAGAAGGTCCAGAAGCTCATCAAGATTGGGTTTCATGTATCAGATTCTCACCAAACACCCCAACCATCGTTTCAGGTTCATGGGATAACAAAGTTAAGATCTGGGATATCAAGAGCTTCAAATGCAACCACACCTTAACTGACCATACCGGTTACGTCAACACTGTCACCATCTCTCCAGACGGTTCATTATGTGCCTCTGGTGGTAAAGATACCTTTGCTTGTCTCTGGGAATTATCATCTGGTAAACCATTATACAAATTAGAAGCTCGTAACACCATCAATGCTCTTGCTTTCTCACCAAACAAATATTGGTTATCTGCTGCCACTGATGACAAAATCATCATTTGGGATCTCCTCACCAAACAAGTTCTCGCTGAAATCGTCCCAGAAGTCAAAGAACAAGCTTTCGACTCAAAGAAAAAGAAAGAATCAAAACCAAAAGCACCAGCTTGTCTCTCCCTCGCTTGGTCTGCTGATGGTTCAGTCTTATATGCTGGTTACAATGATGGTTTAATCCGTGTTTACAAATCATCATCCCAATAAATTTTTTAATTAAAATTTCAAAAAAAAAAAATAATAATGTGTGTTTTTATTTCTTTTTTTAATTTTTTTATTTATTTATTTATTTTTTTTCTTTAAATCTAATTAAACACAATTTTTAATATTTTTTTAATTTCCTATGTTCAATTTTTTTTTTTTTTATTATTATTTTTTTAATAAATTGTTGTGATATCTGTTTGCTGGAATGGGAAAACTTTTTTTTTTATTTTATTATTTTTATTTTATTTTTTTTTTTTTTTATTTTTTCCTTTTTGCAATCAAGAGAATTAATTTAAAAAAGATAATTTAAATAATAAAAATGGTAGGACATTCAACATATATCTTAGAATCAATCTATGTAGATCAAGTTAATAATATTCAAATACTGGTGGTTTAACAAAGAAGTATTTGAAAAAATGGACATTTTGAAAGAATTTCAAAATATAATGAAATCTCACTACGAATTAGTTGAACTAAAAAAGAATTGAGAAAAATGAAATTATAATTCTCTTTTTATTTTCTAAATTAAATAAAATTAAATAAAAAAAAATAAAAATAAAAATAAACAAAATATTTGGATAAAATTAATAAATTAAATTTAAACTTTCCTTTTTTTATTATTTTTTTTTTTACTTTTTTATTTTTTTTTAAAAATTTAAATCCAATTAAAATTCTAAAATATTTTTAAATATATTCTAATTTTTAATATTTTTTTAATTTTGTATAATTTATTTTTTTAAATCTTTATTTTTTTATTTTTTTATTTTTTCTTTTTATTTTCTGGAAACATTTTAGAAATATCTGTTGGTTGAAAGAAATTGGAAACTTTTTTTTTTTTTTTTTTTTTTTTTTTCTATATAAAGGGAATTAATTAAATATTTTTAATTTTTGCTAATCAAAAAACAATATATTTAAAAATAGATAATTTAAATAATAAAAATGGTAGAACAATCAACATCCACCTTAGAATCATACTATGAAGATCAAGTTAGTAATCTTCAAATGGCAAAATCCAGTGGTATACAAAAAGAAGTAATTGAAAAAATGTTTAATTTGAAAGAATTTCAAAGTATAATGAAATCTCACTACGAATTAGTTGAACAAAAAAAGAAATTAGAAAAATGAAGAATTATAATTCTCTCTTTTTATTTTTCAAAACTTATAAACTAAATAAATAAACAAAAACATGTTTGGTTAAAATTAATTAAATTTAAATTTTCCTTTTTTTTTATTTTTTTTTGTTTTTCCATAAAATATTAATTTAATCTAACCCCACTGCTATTTTTATAATTTGCATATTTTTTTTTTTTTTACTCTAATTTTTTTTTAAAACATTTTTTTTTTTTTTTTTTTAAATTTTTTTTTTTAAAAATTTTATTTTAAAAATATTGATGATTGCGATCTGAATGGCTAAATCACACACTGGTGAATAACAAAAAATTAAATTTAGAATTGGGTGGCAAAAATAATAAAAAAAAAAAATAAAAAAGGATTTCAATATTTGCAAAAGTTTGGGAAAAGCATCAATACCAATAATTCAAATTATTTCATCCTAAAAGTTTTTTAAAATAATTATAAAAAAAAAAAAAAAAAAAAAAAAACCTTTTAATTCATTTTTTTTTAATTTTTTTTATTTTTCCACAATATAACAACTTTTTTTTTTTTTTTTTTTTTTTTTTTTAATTTTTTTTAATTTTTTTTTTAATACATATAACAATTACCAACACAACAGATAAAACAATAACCATTCGAATAATTATACATATAAAGTTTTTTTATTTTTTTTTTTATTTGTATAATATATTAATGGTTCACAAAAATAAATAATAATAATAATAATAATAATAATAATAATAATAATAATAATAATAATAATAATAATAATAATAATAATAATAATAATAAGAATAATAAAGATAAAAAAGATTATTTAAAAAAAAAAAGAAACAATTAAATCAACATTATTTTATTATTATTCAAGTAAATTTATTGGTTTTTTTAATGTTGTAAATTCAAATACAAAAAAAAAAAAATAAAAAAAAAAAAAAAAATAAAAAAATAATAATTATAATAAAAATAATTTAATAAATAAATATAAAATCATAATAAAAAAAAAAACAGAAGCCTTTCATTATTTTCACTTTTTTTTTTTTTTTTTACTTGAAATTTCAAGGGCTTGCTACAATTTTTTTGGGAGAGTCGTATCGAAAAGCTCAAATTCATTTTTCAATTTTTCAGCCTTATCGTTTTTATAAGCGGAATTGCAACCATTACCAACAACTGTAAAAATATTCAAAATTATAAAAAAATAAAAAAAAAAAAATCAACACTTTGTACAAAAAAAAAAAAAAAACAAAAAATTATCACATTGCATTAATCACAACAACCTTTGTAAATAGTATCACACCCACCCCACAATACACACACGCACATCACCAATTTCACCATCAATTTCACCATTAATTTCACCATCAATTTCACCACTTTATTATTAAAATTAGTATATAAAATTTCAATCGATCAAAATTAAAATAGTCAATTAAAAAAGAAAATAAAAATAAAAAACATATATATAATATCAAATGTCTTCAAAATATTGTATAAATGGGACAATAGATCCATCAACAACAGAGGAATTTGAAGGAGTTATAGTAGATATGAATATTGGAGGAGTATTACTAGGTATTTTTTTATTAGTTGGCTGTTGTTTTTCGATTATACCACAACACATAAAAATTGTAAAAACTAAATCAGTAGTGGGATTAAGTTTCCTTTGGATGTTTTTAGGTAATATAAATCAATTTAGTGGTTTTATAAATATGTGTAAGTTTCAGTGGTACCAAATTTAAATAATAATAATAATCATAATTATAAGAATTTTAAATTAATAATAATTCAATTTTTTTGTTTAGTTGTTTTAAAATTCCCGCAGGTTCAAGCATGTAGTACATTGGGATTTGCAAGATGTGGTCCTTCTTTATTATCATTATTTCAATCATTTGGTATATGGTTATTCTCATTTCCAATGTATGTATTAATTAAATCATTTATTTTTAAAACTATTTAAAATGATAATATTAATATTTATTTATTTATTTTTAAAAAAAGTTATATATTATATTTAATTTTTGCACCAAATGATTTAAAATTTATAGAAAAGACAAGTTTAAAAGATTTATCATCAGCAAGAAAAGAATATAGGTTAGCACAATTGTTTTTTTTAATGTTGGTGATGTTTTTATCATCGATAATACTGGTAGTTGGAATTTTAGTTAGTGATATTGTTGGAACATGTACACATACAACTTATATATTTGGTTATGGTATGGGAATGCTTTCAACGATTATAACGTTTGTACAATGGTCACCACAAATTTATAAAACCATTAGAGATAAAGCAGTTGGTTCATTTTCAATCATTATGCTTTGTATACAGGGTCCTGGTTCACTAATTAATTTATATTATTTAATTTTCGTTTCAAAAGAGAGCGTTTCAACTTGGTTAGCATATTTATGTTCATCAGTTCAAATTTTCATACTTTTGGGATTATTAATATTTTTCGATCGTAGAAATAAGAGAATTGCAAGAGAACTAAAAGAATCATCAATTGAAGAACAAGATATTCATTCTGGTTCTCCAAATCAATCTGTTTTAAATTATAAAGAAACTCATCCATTGTTATTTACACAATCACCATCATTAAAATCACAACAACAAAATAATAATAATAATAATAATAATAATTCCTCAAATCAAAATCAATCTAAAAATCATAGCATTTTAAATTCTTCTTTCAACTCTAGTTATCATGAAGAAAATGACAGAGAGGAATATTCTGATCAAATTTAAAAATAAAAATAAATATAAAAACAATAATGATATATTTGGTAAATGATTAAAAATAAAAATAAAAAAAGTTAATTTTTTAAAAAAAAAAAAATAAAAAAAAAAAAAAAAAAGTTTATTTTGGAGGTGGTGCAAAAAAAAAAAAAAAAAAAAAAAAAAAAAAAAAAAAAAAAAAAAAAAAAAAAAAAAAAAAAAAAAACATTAAAAAAAGGATTTTAAAGTTTTAAATAAATAAAATAACACATTGGTAAAGTTAATTAAAAATATAATAGAATTATATACTAATCCAAAAAGTTGAATATTTTTAAAGTAAATCAAATTTGTGGATTTAAAAAAAAAAAAAAAAAAAAAAAAAAAAAAAAAAAAAAATTAAAAGTAAATGCAAATATTCTTTTGCCAACTCATTCAAAGATATTTATTTTACTCATTTTTTTAAGCCCGTCAAGATTTTTTTTTTTTTATGATTGAAAAGTTATTTTTTTTTTTTTTTTTTTTTTTTTATTATTTTTTCTTTTTTTTATTTTTAAAAAAAAAATTAAATTTATTTTTTTTTTAATAAATTTTTTTTTTTTTTTTTTTTTTCTTTTTCCTTTTTTTTTTCCAACCTTAATAAAAAAATAAACTCATGTACATATAAAAATTAAAATAAAAGAAAAAAAAATGAAAAGGACGATAATAATATTATTATTTGTATCATTATTTGTAACATTTGTTTTATCACAAATACCAGATAATGATCCAGAATTATGTCAACAAAGAATTCAAAGAGAGGATTGTCCACAAACACCAGTACCATGGGGAACATTCAATGACAATGACGAAATCGAAGTCTACTATATGCAAGCACCAGTTTTCGAAGCAGTTTTTGGAAATTTCTTTGGTAAGTTGGGTGGATATCATTCAGCAATTGGTTTCTATGACCTTACAACTGGTTTAAATTATACAGCAGAATATGATGCTTTCTTTGAAGTAGGAAATGGTACATTACCAAATATCATAAATGTCGATGGTAAAGATGAACTTTTATGGTGTAATGCTGGTATCCTTTGTACTGTTCCATACATTAATGAAACTTATTGGGATAAAAACATCTATTCAACTGCTTCAAAAACTTATATGGGAACAATTAATGGTACTCAATTAAATCAATATATCGAATGGATGCAACAATATAATATTTCAAATCCAGGTAAATATTTATAATAATTTTATTTTTTTATTATACATTTATTTTTATATGTATATAAAAAAAAAAAAAAAAACATATATAATTATTATTTATATGTACTAAAAATATAAAATATTTATTTGTGGGTGTGTGGTTTGGATAAAAAAAAAAAAAAAAATATCTAATATATTTAATTTTATTATTTTTTTTTTTTAAATTTTTTATTTTATATTTTTTTTTTTAGTATACCAAACATGGGACGTCTGGAACAATTATGGTCAAGATTTGTTTGTTCCATCAACAACATGTGATGATTTCACTCAACAATCAATCGAACATTTAGGTAGTATTGGTATTAATTATAATTGTTCAACAGTTTTCAAGAGAGATTACATTAATCTTTTCACTGAAAAACCACAACCAATCGATTTCACAGAACATTATGATGATATCTTTAAATTCTATGAAGCTGTATTAGAAATTAAAGAAGGCTCAATTGCACAAATCATTGAAAGAATTTTATCAATCATTGGTTTAAAGAAATATATTTACGTTCAAGGTGAATATTATTTATTAGAATTAAATTATCCGTATGTATTAAATAAATAAATTTTTTTAAAAAAATAAATAAATAAAATAAAATAAACTAAAAAAATAATTATGCTAACATATTTAAATTTAAAAATATATATAGATTTATGAATGCAAAATATGATTATATCACATTACCAGGTTGTCCAGCAAATGGTATCGATTATGAAAATGGCAATTTTATTCATCTCAATTAGATTATTTTAAAATTAGATTATTTTAAATTAAATTGGTTATAAATAAAAACTAAAAACAAAAATAATAAAAAAAAAATATCTTTTTTTTTTTAATATTTTTCAAACTGTTTCTGAAAAAAAAAAAAAAAAAAAAAAAAAAAAAAAACGATAGTTTCTTTTTTTATTTTCACTTTTTTTTTATTTTGTTTTGAGAAAAAAAAAAAAAAATAAAATACTTTGTTTTAAACAATAAAATGACATCATCAAATAATAATAATAATAATAATAATAATAATAATAAATACTTTTATAATATTATAGATGATGAGTTAGGATATGCAAGATTATATGGATATATTGATAGAGAGAAACAAAAAACTTTATCACCAGCATTAATTGAAAAGTATGAAAAAGAAGCAGATAAATATTGGGATAAATTTTATAGAAAGAATAATAGTAACTTTTTCAAAGATCGTCATTGGTTAGTTAGAGAATTTCCAGAATTTTTAAAAAACTCTGATAAAGAAGTTTCAAAAGAGAATCAATTATTAGCATTTGAAATTGGTTGTGGTGTTGGAAATACAACTATTCCCTTATTGGAATTAAATGATAATTTACATTTTGTATCATTTGATTTCTCTGAACATGCTGTAAAATTATTAAATCAATCGGTTAGTGAAAATCCAAAAATTAATGGTAGATGTAAAGGTTTTGTTTATAATGCAATCGATGGTCCTTCGGGTTTACCAGATTATATCGAAAATGATCAATTCGATTTAATTATCATTATATTCGTTTTATCAGCAATGGATCCAAAAACTATACCATCTGTAGTTGATATGTGTTATCGTACTTTAAAACCTGGTGGTAAAGTTTTAATTAGAGATTATGCAATTGATGATATGGCTCAATCAAGATTTGATAATAATAATCCAGATTTTGATAATAATGAAGAAGAAGATTTAGATGATAATAATAATAATAATAATAATAATAATAATAATAATAATAATAATAATAATAATAATAATAATAATAATAATAATAATAATAATAATAATACAATTAATGGTGGTAGTAAAAACAAATTGGGTGATAATTTTCATGTTAGATTTGATGGTACAAGAGCTTATTATTTTAGTTTAGAAGTTATGGAATCATTGTATAAAGAAAAAGGTTTTAAAACTGAACAAAATCATTATATATTTAGACAAGTTTTAAATAGAAAAGATAATTATTTAATGGATAGAAAATTTATACAATCAAAATTTATAAAATAAAAAAAAAAAAAAAAAGAAAATAATTTAAATATATATACTTTATATATTTTTTATATTTATTTTTTTTTGTTTATTTTTTTGTATTATTATTCATTTAATAATTTATTTTATATTTATTTTATATTTTATTTTATATTTTATTTATTTTATATTTTATTTTATTTATTTTATATTTTATTTATTTTAATTATCAAATGGATTTTTATCATCAAATGGATTTGGTGATTTTTGACCTTCAGGTTGTTGTTGTTGTGGTGGTTGATAAGTTTCTTGTGGAGAAGATTGATCAAAGGAATATTGTTGATGTTGTGAAGAGAAATCGGTTGGTGGTGATTGATGGAAAGTTTGTTGTGGTGGTGAATGTTGTTGTGGTGGTTGATATGGTTGTGGTGGTTGTTCTTCTTTATCTAAAGATAATTTTGAAAGATTAACTGTATTGGCATTGTTATTGTAATCTCCATAGGTATTTGGAGAGGTGGTGGAGGTGGTGTTAACTGGTGATTGAGAATTAAAGAGTTTATTTTCAGCAATAACCCACATTTTAATACATTCTTGAACCATTAATTGTTGCTCAGCAACAAATTGTTTCATTTGAACGGCAACTTCTCTTTGAACATAGTTTACCATATCATTTGTGGCAGATATTAAATTGAGGGAGATTTGTTCATAATAGGCTTTAGCATTTTCATATTCAGTTGTTTTCTCTGCTAATTTTGTACCGGTATGTCCAGATTTTTGAGTTGATTTCAAATAGTTGAGAGCATTGTTATATTTGATTCTACTCTCCTCTTGTTGTTTCTCTAAAGTAGCGACTTTTTTAACATGACCAACGTAAAGAGCTTCAATGTTTGTGGCAAATTTATCACAAAAGATTTGAGTATATTGTTGGAAATAAGTTGAAGAGTTTTTAATACCTTCACCAACTTCTCTTAATGAGTCTGATAATGGTAATGTTTGATTTATAATATAATTTGTATGTGAAATCTTTTCACTAAATCTTTGTAAAATTACTGAAAAGGCAGTACCTTGTTGAACTTGTTTATCTATATATAGAAAAACCATGTAAAAATAAAATAAATAAATAAATATTTTAATTGTTATTATAAATTAAAAAGATTATCTTAATTGAAAAAAATAATAATTCTTACCTGATGTTGCAAAATAATTTTTGGCTAATTGAATTAATAATTTAATACTCCATTTCATATTTTTTAATGCAACTTTAGCATTTTGAACTTCATCTGATTCTGTCTCTAATTCAGTCATTGATGAGACTGCAGCATTCTTTGTTTTACTTAAAACATCTAAACCTATATATATTTTTAAATAATATATTAAAAAGATTTCAATTGTTTAATTGAAAATAAAAAATAAAATAAAATAATCAAAAAAAAAAAAAAAATGAATATTTGAATATCTATCAACTTTAATGGTTATTAATTAATTTTAATTTTGTAAATTAATTTTTTTATTTACCTTTTTTAAACATTTCGTCTTTTAATATATATGATAAAATTTATAAATGAATTAAAATTGAACAGTGGTGTGATATTATGTTTTATTTTTTTTTTTTTTTTGGTGGTTATGGTGTGAAATTAAAAATTTTTAATTATTTTTTTTTTAATTTTTTTTTTTTATTTTTTTTTTATTTTTTTCAATTATTTTCAATTTTATTAATTTTGTTTATAATAAAATGATTTTCGACTTGCAACTAATCAAGGTTACAATAAAAATAAAAAAAAAAAAATAAAAAAAAAATAAAATAAAAAATAAAAAAAAAAAATAAAAAATAAAAAAAATAAAAAAAAAAAGGCATAACCCAGAGTGATCAATTATTTATTAATTTAATTAAAAACAATTAACAACTATATATTCTTTAAAAAAAAGATAAATAAAATTATTATATTTTAACTAAATTTAATTATTTTCTATCTTTAATTTTATTTATTTTTTAAATTTTATTTATTTATTTATTTAATTTTATTTATTTTTTATTTATTTTTTATTTAAAATTTTCAACAAAACTATTTAAAAACATTAAATTATCTTCAATAATATTAAATCTTCTTCCATCTAAAAAATTATTATCATTTTGTTCAAGTATTGAAATAATGAAAGAATCAGCAATGAAATTATTATAAAAAGTTAAAGAATGTTCTTCTTGACAAACTTGTAATGTTTTTACAAGGATTTGGATGATTGTATCATAATAGTATTTTACTGTTACCTCTTTTAACTGTTTTTTAACAGATTGTAAATATTGTAAATATTTATAATGTGAAATGAAAAATTTAAATTGTTCATTACTTGCAGGATTTAAAGAATTTGAAACACACCAATACATATCAGTGATGATTCTATCATTAATTTTATATTGTAAATTTTGATGTGATTCTAATTGCTGCTTTACCAAATTGGCAATGATACCACTGTCAATGAGTTTTTGAAGTAATTTATCATCAATCGATGCAAGCACATTTGAAATTGTCCAATAACAATCCCCAATAGTTTTAGATTGATTCGATTTCACTAATAGTTTTGAAACAATTGTTAAATAACCATCGACAATAAATTTCTTTATTAAATAATCACAATGTAAAATTAAATCACCAATACATTTCAATGTTGTTGAATTTAATTCAGCATAGGTTGATAATGAGTCTGTTGTTTTATCAAGAATTTCTAAAATGGTTTTGATAAATCCAATTTTAACTAAATATGGTGCAATTCCTTCATCATCACCAATTTCCTCAATTAATGATGAAATACCTTCAAATGCTGTTGATATTATACTTTTATCTTTAATTGTATTCCATTTCTTTAATAATTCGACAATTGGTTGTAATAAACTTTTAATAGTTTTGAAATCTAATTCCTCCTCTTCTTTTTTAATACAAATATTTTTAAAATAATTAACTGATTTCTTTATTTCTATTTCATCTAATAATGATAATCCTTCTAAAATTTCTATTATTTTCTTATCCTTTTTTTTTTTTTTTTTAAATTTAAAATATTTTAATTATTATTTTCTACTTAAATATAAAAAAAAAAAAAAAAAAAAAAAAAAAAAAAATTATTATTTACCATTTATCTAATAGGTTTATTATTATTATTATTTTAACATACAACTATTTTTTTAAATGCAAATGAAACAAAAATGAATTTATAAGGATTTTTTAAAAAAACAAAAAAAAAAAAAAATTAAAAAATCTTCCAAATATTATGATTTTTCAAAGTATTTTCAGATTTTTAAAAAAAGATATTTTATGAATATCTCAATTATTCATGTTTAGAGTTCAATGTATTTTAAAATACATTTAAAGGGTGGACCATTTTTTTATTTTTTTTTTTTTTTTTATTTTTTTTTTTTTTTTAATATCTAATTTTATTTAAAAAAATTTTATTTTAATTTTTTTAATTCTTTTATTGTTTATATTTTTTACTTAATTATTGTTGAGTTTGTTGTTCAGTTTGTTGTTGTTGTTGTTTATTTTCTTTTATAACAGAAAAAGATGCAACTTGTTGTTCAGTATCAGAGATATCGAAACTTGAGAATCTTTGGAATTTGTTAAGTTGTAAATTTTTATAAAAGATATATTGACAATAACGACCTTCGTTTGTGGTATCATCTAAACCTGATGCTCTTAAAGTATTATAGTTTTCAGTGTTAACTTTGGTTGTGATATAACTAAGGAAAATGATTGGCATATCAGCGTTCTTTTTAACGATTGCAGCAGCACCTTCAGTTTGTAATTTTCTATCTAAAACATCTTCAGTATTACCAAAATGAGTAACAATAACATTGACTGGTGTTTCATCAATTAATAATACTGCATCGATAAGACATGCAAGTTCACCTTCTGGTGATGGTAAAATAACTCTATCTGATGAAATGATTGGGAAAATTGTTAATAATGCACAACCCCATGTATTTCTTGATGGTTCTGGTCCAAAATCACTATACATCTATAAAATATAATATTAAAATTAGAAAATATATAAATATATAAATATTGAATTATTATTATTATTATTATTATTATTATTATTATTATTATTATTATTTTTATTATTATTATTATTATTATTATTATTATTATACTTACATGTAATTCAGTTGCAATCCATTCAACTAAATCTCTATTTGAAGTCATAACTCTTGAAAGATCAGATTCTAATAAACCAATGATATTTGCACCATGATCTTTAATTACTTTTGTAACATTTGGGAAACTATTTCTACCAAAATTATCATAACCAAAATGAATTGTCCAAATCATTGATTTAATATCAGTTGGAGCAGTGTTTGTAACAGAGGTTGCTGTTAAATCTCTTGTATAATGATGACCTGCAATACTTGAATCAGTTGGATGAGTGATTGCTCTATTTACAGAGAATAAAAGTAAAAGTACTAATAAACCAAATAGAATATTGAAAACATCTTTATTTGGATAAGAAGGTTGATCTTTATTTGATTTTTCTCTTTTAATTGATGATGAGGAAGATCCACCTGATGATCTTAATGATTTATATACAAATGCAATACCCGTTGCTAAAACACATGCTATAATTAATGTTTGATTACGTTCTCTTAATAATGTTGATCCTAACCACCATGGTACAAATTTCTAAAATATTAAAAAAAAAAAAATAAAAAAAAAAAAAAAGTTAATAAATATTAAATATTAAAAATAAAATTATTAAAAAAACTTATACATTACATATGAAACAACATAAATTGCCCAAAATAATAAAACAGTATAAGTTAACATAGCAGAAGTGAATAATTGACCTAATTTTTCAGTATTTGAAACTTTTTCAATTAAAACGATCCAAAGTGAATTACAATAAGCACCCAAGAGAGAAGCAGAGATTAAACCAATGAAACCAACGATGAAAGGAACGGTACCAGAGCACCAACCAAAGATAGCGGATAAAATGAGAGCAAAGATGAAAAAGTTTCTAGAGGTAACGAGATGTTTCTTCTTTGAGATCACTACACCAGCCATCATACCCAAGATAACGAAAAGACCATATGGGAAAGGATTGAGACCGACCCAACGTGGAATTAAACCATAAGTTGAGAAAAGTAATTGGTTAAAGAAAATGATGCCACCAAATGAGACACCAGTGGCGATGGTTGAGCTTGAGGAGGTTTCATGCTCGATAGACCAAATGGCACCACTCTTCTTCTCGTCAGAGGCATTGATGTTCTCACCCATTAAAATCACAAATGCGACCAATACTAAAATCATACCAAACACTATCCAATTGCTCCAAGTCATGAATGGGTTGATGGAGAGGTATGGCAAACGAATGATTGCATGTAAAACAATTGCTAATGCATAGGCGTAGGCACCACGTTCACGACGTACTGCTGATTTTACATTGGCAAAACTATTGCATTGAGCTAACCAATCGAGAGCAACTGCAACCGATACGAAAAAGGTTTTGGTGACATGTGGTGATGAGAAAATTCCAAATTCGTCATTCTTGATCGATGCCTTGTCAATGGCCCATGGGAAAATTGCAAAGAATGCTAATAATTGTGCTACCAAACGGATTGGTAAATTGAAACGTGATACTATTCTATTGATAAATCCAATACCTAAAAATATTGGTGTAAAAATTGCTAATAATGCTGCCTCCCAACCTGTGAACCCCATAAATCCCATTGGGAAAAACCAAATAACTGATATAAATTCTACCATTAAACTCCAATTTACAAATGCTAATATACCATCTGCTAATAACAATATTAAATATTGTTTATTATATCCACCTCCATAATTTTTACCTTTATTATTAATTGGTGTTGTTGACATTTTTTTTTTTTTCTATTTCTTTTTTTTTGTTTATTTCTTTACTTAAAAAAAAAAAGTCAAACAATTAAAGAAAAAAAAAAAAAAAAAAAAAAAAAAAAAAAAAATGAAAAAAATTAATTAACTCATCAAAAAAAAAAAAAAATAAAAAAAAAAAAATAAAAAATAAAAAAAAAAAAAAATATTTTGTTCCAAACTTACTGAAAAAAAATATTTTAATTTTTTTTTTTTTTTTTATTTGTAATGATTTAATTTTATTCAAATTATGGATTTAGTATAGATAAATAGAACATTCAAAAATACACAAAATGGTATGAAATATATATTATACCAATATTATTCCTTCTGTTTTTTTTTTTTTTTTTTTTTCCAATCAAAAATTTTATTTTTAAAAATAAATTATTTACCACTCAATTTTTTGTAATTATTTTTTTTTGATGGACAAAAAGTAGGGAATAAATATATAAAAAATAGATTTCTTATAATTTTTTTTCAATTATTAAATCAATTAAAAAAAAAAACAAAAAAAAATTATTTGATTTTAAAATTAAAAAAAAACATTAAAATCTATTTTAAAAAAAAATGGCGTTCGCTAAATAATTTGATTTCTTATTTTGATCAATTGGTTTTCAGACCTTTTTTTTTTGAAATTTTTATTTTATTTTATTTTATTTTATTTTTGTTAATTTTTTTATTATTTTTATATTAATACATATACATGCAGTGTGTTTTTTTTTTTTTTTCACCCACAACCCAAAAACTGGAATTGAAAGTGGAGAATTTAAATAGAAATATTTATATTGTTTAAATAATTTTTTTAAAAATTTAATTTTTTTTAATATATAACTCTGATGACTCAGCATCAGTAGTAACAGTATTAAGATGAATATTGGATTTAGTTGAGGATGATGTTGATTTCTTAATACTTGAAGAACTTGCAAATCTTTTATCAAAAGCATATAAAATTGATATGGCAGGTATGATTTCAGTGATTATTAAACCAATGAAAGTAAAGATTATACTAGTGACAGCTTTTACAGAGATTAAAATTATGAAAATTGAATGAAGTATGAAAGCAACTGATAGAATGATAGTTAGAGTTTTAATTTTTGATTGATTACTCGAATAGGAAGTAGCAGCAGCACCAGCAGCACCACTACCTTTACTATTTGAAATTAAATTCCTCATTAATTTAACAATTGAACTACCTAAATAAATAAAAGCAATACCAATTAAAAGTGATAGTAATGCTTGTACCACTGAATAAACTATTGATACCACTTGTTGAGGTGTTGAATTTTTCATTTCTTCAAATATTAATCCAACGCAATCTGTATTTGGTTGATAGGGTGTATATTGGAATACTAAAACAATAGCAATGAAAAACAAGTAAATCATAGAGTTTACAGAGGCTACAATTGTGTAGAGTCTTTTTTTCATATTACCAGCTGATGGATTAAATTTTAAAACTACAAATACAATTACATACCAAAGTGCAATGATAATACTAAACGATGATAGATAAATGAATGTTGGTAGTACCACTAATACATAATCGGATGAAGGTACATCAGTTAATGCACCACTTGGAAGTACAAAGAAATAAATACCTCTCATTATAATGAATGTTGATACTGAAACAATTAATAAATGAGTTAATTGTAATGGTTTCTTTGATTTAAATCTTTCAATTAAAAATTCAATGGTTTGGAATAAACCATAAATACCAACTAAAATGAAAAAGCATGCTAAAATATAAACTAATACAGTGGTTTTCTTATCTAATACTTGTTTATCTTTATCCTCCCAATCTGATACTCTATTAATTGGATAAATTATAATCTCTTTAATTCCTTCAGTTATATTTTCAATATTTGAACAATAATAATTAATATTATTAATTAATTTTAATTTTGCTTCACTATTTAATGGTATTAATTTATTATTAACACCATCAATACTTTCATTACTATTATTATTATTATTATTATTATTATTATTATTATTTGATAATTTTATTGCAAAATCATAAATTGGATATGATTTTAAATTTATTGATGTAATATTAAAATTCATACAAATTAAAAAATTTTTAAAACCAAATTCAGATTTTAAAATTATACCATCATTTAAAAGTGTACCAATGATTGCATCATTTGAATTTAAAATTGCAAAATTATCAGGTTTAAGATAAGATATGAAATTATTTGATAATGGTTGTGGAGTTGAAATTGAATAAATGGTTTTAGAAATTTGAGATATTGATATCATTTCACAACCATGTGAAATTGAATCATTTTTGAAATTTAATAAACCATTAAAGAATGAAATCGATGTTTGTTCACCATTACAAACTATTGATTGAGCCATAATGAGATTGGTTGATTGGAAACATTCTGAATTTCCACCAACATTACAACTACATAAAATTGAATTTAAATAGTTTTCTCTCTTTTCTTTTTGACAAAATGCTTCTGATGAATATAAAACTGACACTTGTTTATCGGTAGCTTGAACTATTTTCTCATAAAATTTTTGATAATTTAAAACATCTTTATATTGATATTGAGTGGTGAATGTTTTATTTTCATACCATTTCGATTGAACAAAAACACCTGGTAACCATACTGCATCAACCCATTGAAATTTATTCATCCATTTAGTGGCACTACCTGATAAATTATGTTGTTGATTACAATTATTTTCATTCATTTCATTAAATCTAAAATTGTATGGTAAATTATTTGGATTTAACATATCAACTGAATCTTTATAAAATAAATCAATAGTTCTACAACCCATATATGATAAACATTCATCTTTATTAGTTGAAGGTTTCCACCACCATTTTGTTGTATTAACTCCTTGCTGTTGACAAAGTTCTTTATTTGGTATATCAAATTTTGGATAACAACCTAATGGTGAATCATATTCATCATAGAGTTTACAAGATTTTATAGATGTTGTATCAACTGTATGATTTGAAATACATTTACCTAAACCATTTGGATAAGGATGTTCATCATCTTTTTCAATTTGATCATAAAAGTATTGATAATCAGAACAACGTCCTCTATTTAAACATTCTTGTTTAGTTGTACATTCAATTGGTTTTAAATAACAAAAATCTCTGATAGTATCTAAAATATCATATTCATCTGGTTTTGTTAAATTCCATACTGGACCTATACAATTATCACTATCTTTTGATGGACAATCAATCCAAGTATAACCACCATCATTGCAATCTTGTTGATTAGTGATTGTTGTATAACAAAAGTTATCAATAAATTGAAAACCTGTTACTGATTCACAAAGTGTTGAATCCATTACATATGAAGAATCGGTTTCATTAAATTTAAACCATAAGCAATTTTCAATTAAACCTTTACATTCATAACCACATGGTTCAGAACAACTACCTCTACTATTTTCACAATCATCTTTATAAATATTTGGAATATAACTACCATCGGCTAAAAGACACATTGATAATCCTAGTTCACAAGTTGTTTGATCAATGGTGACATCTTGGGTTGGAGAGAATGGATAATCTTGATCATATTGAATATCGGGTGAACCAACATGAGATAAAGAACCATTATAAATATGACAAAGTGTTGAGTTTACATCAGTACAATATCCACAAAAACTATGTGATGTTGTAAATTTAGTTAATGGTCTACAACGGAAATAAAACTCTGAATAAACTTGTTGGTTATACCCTTTTGGTAACATTAAAAAGTACGCATCACAATTAACTTGTTCTGGATTCTCTAAAATTGTTGAATAATCAATCTTTTCAAAAATCCAACCTCTAAGTAAATTTTGAGTTTTATAGGTAATTTCATTTGATTGATCAATAAGATTTCCAGTTTCAGAGTTAATATTATTTGTTATATAGTATTTATAAGTTGAATGTTTTGAATAACTTCCTTCAATAACCCAATCTTTAAATTTTAATTCATTATGAATTGAATTGATAATTGTTGAATTTATATCCAATGTTGAAATTAATGAATAAAGAGTACCCAATGGAATCGCATTCAAAACACATTCAATATAATCATTATCGGTAATTTCATAATTTACAATACATTTCCTAGTGAATAAATCACATTTTCTTGTTCCATGATTAAAACTTTTACAATCATCATCAAAAGTACAAAAAGGTGGTTCTAAAATTTTAATTCTACATTTTCTAAGTGCATCATATGTATTTAAATAAGTATTTGTAATTTCTAATCTTGGAATTTTACATTTATCTTGTTCTTCTCCTCCTTCTCCTCCTCCTTCTAAAAATGATGAGGAATATTTTTGTGTAATATATTGATCTAAAACAATTGATGTACAATCTAAACTAAAACATTGATTTGTAATTTTATTAGATTCATAATCTTGAATTTTTAAACTTTGAGTTTTAATTGTTTTTTTTAAACATACTTGAGAGAATAATAAATGAAAATTACAACATGGATCTAATTGATAAAGTGGATCTGATATTAAATATGGACATTGATAAGATGTTACATTTGTTTCAAAATTTTCTAATTTTAAATAATTTAAAATTGAATTTTCACAACCAATCCAATTACTTGTAGATTGTAATAAACCAAGTTTATATTTCCAATTATTTATATCTTTAATATTATCTTTATTATTCATACTTGTATTAATTATTTCTTGAACTTTTTGAAATTCTTTATAATTACATTCTTGAATTAATTTTAAATTAAAATCTTTAATTTTTAATTTAATAACCTTTTTAAAAAAAAAAAAAAAAAAAAAAAAAATTTATTATTAATAAATTTATTATTAATAAATTTATTATTAATAAATTTATTATTTTATTATTTTATTATTATTATTATTTTTTTTTAAAAAACTTACATCACCATCAAAATTAAAAAGATTTGATAAAAATTCAATTTCAATATTTAAAGAATCTTCAAGATTTAAATATTCAATTATACCTTTACCATAATTTATTGAAAGTATTAAAGCAACTTGATAAGATTTTCCTTTTAATTTAAAATTATCTTGTAAATCATTTTCCATTATTTGATAATTAAAACCAGGAATAAATTGTAATGATCCAGGTACTGGCCATAATGGATTAATATTATCGATTGGTGATAGAATTGAATAAGGATTACAAGAACTAAATTTTGGACAATAGAAATTTTGATTACTTTTTGTTATAATCTTTGAAGATTGAATCAATGCTAATGATGCCTCTAATAAACCCATTGAACTAATTGGTTTCATAATTAAACCTTGACTCTTTATAATTGATATTGAATTTGGATAACCTAAAGAATCTTCACAATATTCATTTAGGCAATCCATTTTCAAGTATAATAATGTTGGATTTTCAAAATAAATTGTTAAACTATTAAATTTATTATAACCATCATCTTTAAAATAAAATAAAAATAAAGAATTAGTAAATTTTTAAAAAATGATTTTTTTTTTTTTTATTTTTTTTTTATACTTACAACTTTTAATAATCCATTTTGAATTTTGATCATTTGGTTCAGTAATTAAAGGATCATCAGTTATAAATAAAGTTGATTCTTCAGCAAAGAAATTAATTAAATAAAATCCAGGATCTTTTACATCAAAACTATATAAAGGATCAGCTATTGTTAAATGATTACCCAGGTTTATACATGTATGGTTTGAATCAATATTTACACAATTGGTTGTGTAAGTGTCACCATCTATTGAGGTTGGAATATTTTGATAATTAATTTCAATTGAAAAAGTTGCTTCGAAAGTTATTGGTGAAATATCCAAGAAATAAGTACCAACATAATACAATAGATTACTACTTTCTGGGCAAACATTTAATAGTATCTCACTTTCTAATGAATTGAATCTATAAAAATCTTTTTTAAAATGTGAACCAATCATATCTCCATTTAGTATTGTAAATGTGAAAGTTCCTTTGATAGGTATCAACTTTATTGTAAAACCTAAATTTGGTTTATCATTTAAAAATCTAAATTGGGTGATGTTTTTGAGAGTATAGTTTGTTGTTGTTGGTGTTGTTGTTTGGCTAATTTCTAAATTCACCCATTGTTCTGTTTCATCCAATTCAATGCATTTAGGGTTTACACAATTTTCTGTTGGATTATTGGATTTAGTATAATCACATAAACATGTACTTTCTGTATCATTATTAAATGTAATTACATTCCCAGTATCAACAGTAAGTGGGCACCCAATTGCAGAATAACGATATAAATCTTCATCAAATTCTATATCATATAATGCATACGAAATATCGACCCCCATCGTTGTCACATTCTTATTATAAACAATTTTTTTGATATTACATTTATTCCTTTTTTTTTTTTTTTTTTTTTTTTTTTTTTTTTTTTTTTTTTTTTTTTGATGGGTTAGTTTGGTTTGTTACCAAAAAAAAAAAAAAAAAAAATTTCAAAAAAAAAAATTTCAAAAAAAAAATAGTAAAAATAAAAAAAAACATGTCAAAGTATGAAATTGTGTAATTACCTTTAACCAAAAAAATAAAATAAAAAAGAAATAATATTATTGTGGCTTTCATTTTTATTTTTGTTCTAAACAAAATAAAAATAAAAAAAAAAAAATAATTTAAAAAAAAAAAAAAAAATATGAAAATAAAACTTTATTTTTAGATTTTTTTTTTATTTCAAAGAAGAAGATTTTAAAAATAATTTGAAAAAAGTGAAAAAAAATCTAAAAAATTTTTTTTTTTTTTTTTATTTTAATCACTTTTTTAATTTTTATAAACTTTATATAAAATCACATTTATTTTTTAAGAAAACCAAGAATCCCAGTTGTCAGAGAAAATTTGATTTATTTTATTTGTTTAATTTTTGTTTTTTTTTTTTTTTTTTTGTCAATTAAAATTCAAAGAAGATTTATTTATTTTTTTACACTAATTTTTTTATTATTGATTATTTTTTTTTTTATAGATTATTTTTTTTAAATTTTTTTTTTTATCTATTTTTTTTTTATATTATTAATATTTACAAAAAAATCAATTTTTTCATTTTTCTGAAAATATTATAAAATTGTATATTATAAAATAATATATAATTTTATAATATTAATAAAATTATATATATTATTTTATATTAAGAGATAACTCTAAAATTTTTGGTGATTATTATTATTATTTTTGTTTTTTTTTTTTTTTTTTTTTTTTTTTTTTTTTTTTTTTTTTTTTTTTTTTTTTTTTTTTTTTATTCAAAGAGTGTGTTGATGGAAGTGATAAATTGGTCTAAGTCGGGGTGGGAGTTTTGATTTTTTGAAAATAAAATTTTCCATTTATTTCTTTAATAAGTCTTTTTATAGGAAAAATAAAATATTTTTTTTTTTTTTTTTTTCGTTTCAAATTTTGAATTGTATTATTACTTTTGATAAAAACATCTTTTTTGTCCAAACTTTTTTCTAAATCTTTTTTTATTTTATCGTATGGCCGTGATTGATGTTGATGACATATTTAAATTGGTTTTTTTTATTGGAGTTTTATCCACAATTTCGCTTATTTTTTGTAGGCATTTGTGTTGCTTAATATTTGTGGTGTTGTTTGTAATTTTCATCTTCTTTTCTTTTTATTTATTTTATTTTTCCTTTAAAAAGTTAAAAATCTGGAAATTTTCTGATTAAATTGGGTTCCCAGATTTTTTTTTTTTTTTTTTTTTTTTTTTTTTATTTATAGAGAGTACTGAGTGAATTATTTTATTTTTAGAGATGTTTAGGAAGTGCTATTGCGTGAAGAGGTGAGTTCCATTGTCTTCTATATTGTAATAGCTTTAGCGAGATTAATGAGTCTAATTTATTTTGTTCCTCTGGCCGTTGCTTTGATTTGATTCTTAATGTTTTGTTTATAACCACTTGTATCCTATTTTTTCTTGTAGAAAATCGAAATTTTCCATAAAAAGCCCGTGTCGTATAGTGGTTATTATATCTGTCTTGTACTTGTTACAAAAGCGATAACAGAGGGTCCTCAGTTCGATTCTGAGCTCGGGCACTTTTTTTTAAAAACCATCTTGATGGTCGTCTGTTCAATTCTTTTAATGAAACTAAATCAAATATTGAATTATATGAATTGGTGAAAGGACTATATTTGGAAGTACCTATTCCGAATTGGAATATAATAATCTTTCCATGTTAAATTTTATTAATCAGTATATTCTTTGGATCTTTAAAATTGGATCTTTTGGAAGGGATTTTCAAATTTTTACATTTTTGGAAGTTAGCTTTAGTGCAACACTTTTTTTTACCTGTGAACTTCTAGGGATTTCCTTGAGTCAGCGGTGTTTTTTAAATTGTATTTTATTTTTTTATTTTTTTTTTTTTTTTTAAATATAAATAAATTATTTCACAGATTTGGATCTTCAGCAATAATTGTTTATTTCGTTTATTTAGATCAGATTTAGATCTTTATTTTGTAAAGATCAAGTAAAAAATTAATTTATATCTAAAAAAAAAAATATATGGCCATCAATTTGCGATACCACACTGAATTGTTGAACATTAACACAATAATTTATATAAATGATTTATTAGTTAAAAATACTCGCCTAAATTATTGCTCATGTTTTTTCAGAATCTTGTAATAGAAAAATATAATAAAATTAAATAAATATATATAAATTAAAATAAAGTAATAATAATAAGTTGATGTTATCGAAAATATCTATAATTATAAATGTTTTTTATTATTGAAAATTTTTAATTTTTATATTTGAGATTTAAAATTATGTTTATGAGTTTTTCAATTGATTGACATTAAAAACTCACCACGTGGCTTTTTCCAAAAGTCTAATTATATAAACATAAAATATTTTAGTTTGCGAGCGAGATTGTATCTAATTTATTATCTTGATAAAACATAATTTTATTGTATCAATTTAATTATTACACAATTATAATACAACACTGAATGGTTCTATAAAGCTATAAGCTATGACCTCTAGACATTTTTCATATAAAAACACAATAATATCGATATTACACCAGATATGGATTTGTAATCAACTCTACAGTGATGACAAAATTCAATACTCAATATTAGACTCGATTTTATTCTCAAAAAATGGTATAAATCTGAATCCTGGGGCCACATAAATAATGTAAAAAATTTTAAACTATCAAATTTTGAGCAATTGAGTATCAATATATTTAAGCTATAACTCCAAAATAATAATAAATATTCTTAAATCAATTTTTTTATAAAAAAAAAAATCTAAACACTTATTATTACTAAAGATCTAAATAAGGATTTGGGTCAAATTATTCAAATTATAATTTGCCACTAAAATTTTCCGAGATGACCAAGA
Source organism: Dictyostelium discoideum AX4 (assembly GCF_000004695.1). Classification (NCBI taxonomy): domain Eukaryota; phylum Evosea; class Eumycetozoa; order Dictyosteliales; family Dictyosteliaceae; genus Dictyostelium; species Dictyostelium discoideum. Next base: position 5,289,981 of record NC_007088.5, read on the forward strand.
TTCGAACCTATGCTGTTTGTTTTATCCATAAAAAAAGTGCCGCGACCTGGAATCGAACCAGGGTCAACAGAGCCACAATCTGATGTACTACCACTATACTATCACGGCGAATTTTACAAAAAGTGTCAAATTTGTGCTTTTTTTGTTATTACCAATTTTTTTACATAGTTTGGTCAATAATCGGGCAGAAACACAAAAATTGTATTAACTAAACCAATCGAACCAGGGTTATCAGAGCCATAATCTGATGTACTATCACCATACTCACGGCGAATTTGATGTTTCTATGCCAATAATATATGAATGGTAAAAAATGAAGCTTTATCAATATTGTTTGTTTAATTAAAGAAAATATAACTAAATTTATTATCACTGTCAAACTGTGTGGGATAGTTTGTTTGATATTAAAAAACAAAAACATCCGAGTATTTTATTTAAAAGTCCATAATTTATGATGCAATCTCATATTTATCAAAAAAATTTCACATTTAACTTTAATATCAAAATAATTTAAAAAAACAAAAAAAAAAAATATAAATAGTTTTATTAATTTCTTTGTATTCCATTTATTTTAAAGGAGGTAATACTCTTTTTTGTTTGTATTATTTTTTCTATTTCTTTGGTTAGTTTTTCATCTTCATCTTTAATACCTATTGTTAAACTATTGACCTTTTTGGGAAGAAATGAAAGGGATTCAATGTTTGTAAAGTTTGAACCAAGAGTTAGTGATGTTACAAATGGTGGAATACTGTTTGCTTTTAAATTTATATTATAATTGTGTAATTGTAAATCTGTTACAGAATAAGGTAGAAATCTTTTATTAACAGGTTGTGTAAAATTAAAACCACATCTAAGTACTAATATTGATTCGTTTGGAAGATTAGTGCCATTTTCTTCAATGTTAAATTCATTGCCTAAATCTAAATATTTAACAGATTCTGGTATTGAATCAAATTCAAGGTTTTGATTTAATTTATTAAATAAAAGATATTGAACAGATTGTGGTATTGCTCCTGGTATTATCATTTTGTCATAAAAAGATAATGAAAGGTAGTTAATATCATTACCAATTGATTCTAATAAATCTGGTTCATTAGTTTCTAATTCTAATCTCTTTATATTTGGTGATAAATACTTTTCAAATACTGAATCGCCTTCAATTTGAGTCTAAATATTAAATTTGTAAAAAAAAAAATTAGAATTTGGTTTCTTTCTTAGCAATTTGTTTTTAACACTTACATTAGATAAAGATGTAATTAAACTTTCAATACAATGTCTAGCGTTTGTATCATACTGTAAACAATTTTGAATTATATTTTTAAATGAATTGGATAAGTGTTTTGGTATAGGAGGAATACCTTTATCATCTCTTTTAGACTTGGACAAATCCAAACCAGCCATTTCAATCATTGTACAACCAATACAAAAAATATCAGATTTACTACCTGCTTTACCATTTTGTAATTTAACTTCTGGTGCCATATGTGAATCTGTACCTACAAATGAAAAATACTTTGAACTCTTTTCAATTTGTTTTGATAATCCAAAATCTATGAATTTTACAATGATTTCATTATTTTTATCTTGAACCAAAAAGATGTGATCACCTTTAATATCACGATGAATAACACCTGATTCGTGAATTTTCCTAAGTGCTTTGACGATTTTAATCATTAAAGATTTTATTTCTTCCTCTTCAAATCTTTTATTTGGTTTTTGTTTTATTAAGTCTGAAATGGATGTGGCATCTTCAATGTATTCTGTATAAATGTATTCCCCAATCTTCCTGAAAATGCTCATTATCATTTAACATATTATCTGTTGATTGATTAAATGTGTTTAAAGGTGGTGATTTTTTAAAATTAACTATTTTACCATTGATGTTTATTGATGTGATATGCGATGGTATATATTTTTTTAATTCCTCTATTTTGATATCGTTTTTGAAACCAAATTTCAAATTGATTATTGATGAAGGAAGATTTGATAATGATTCAAAGTGAGCGAAATTTGAACCAAGGGTTAGCATTATTATTGATCGAGGGATACTATTAGGTAGTATTTTTAAATTGTAATTGTATAATTGTAGATCTGTAACTGATGAAGGGATGTATCTTTGATTAATGGTAAATGTAAATCCAGTTCTTAGTGTTAGTATCGAATCTTCAGGAATTAAAATTCCATACTTTTCAATATCAAATCCATCACCAAAGTCTAAAAATTCTGGAAGAGTTAAGTTTATTTCGTTTTGAGAAAATTGATTTAATTTATTAAATACAAGATGTTTAACAGATTGAGGAATTGATCGTTTTTTAAGAGGATGGTTGAATGATGGTAGCTTTAAATACTTAATACTGTCTGGTAATATACCTGGATCTAAAGGATAGTTGTATGATTGTAATATTAAGTACTCTACACCATTAAATATTACCTTACTTTCAAGTGGTTGATTGTAGGTTGGTAATTCTAAATATTTTATACCATGAAAAGTTGGTGGAACAATTACCTGATTGAAAAGTGGTAATGTGGTACATTCATTTGGAAGGTAAATTGGTTCTATTGTTTCCACTACGCTGTTTTTAATTACATAGTTGTACAATTCATTGGAATTGAATCTAGCATTTGGTTTGATTTGTAAACAATGTTGGATAATGTTTTTAAAATGATTTGATAAATGATCAGGGATTACAGGAATACCATTAATATCTAGCAATTTTAGGTCACCACCTACAATTTCAATTAATGATGAATCATTAATTTCAAAATGTAATTCTGAATCAAATATGGAATGGTCAAAACCAATTATTTTAATAAAATCTGTAGGTAACATTTTATCATTTTCATCATAAAGTATAAGAATATTTTGGCATTTAATATCAAAATGAATTATACCCATATCATGAATACTCTTTATTGATTTTATTATTTCAGTAGCTACAATAAATTGTTCTTTTTTATTTAACTTTCCAAATAATCTAGATAATGGAATTGCTTTATCAATATATTCTAAATAAACGTTAAAAGTATTATTTCCATCTTTACCATACCCATACAACTTTGGAGAGCATTTGCAAATATTTAAAATATCTATAATCCCGACCTATTAACAATGGGTTAATTAAATTTATAATGGAGGAAATTTAAAGAGATTTTAAATAAGTATGCTTACATTTTTATGTTTTTTGGTATAATAAACTTTATTTTCTGAAATATTTTTTTGAGGTTTATATTCTTCATGAATATATTGAATAATTTCCCAGTTTTGTTCGACATGTATTGGGTTATCTGATAATTTGAGATCTCTAACCCTAGTGGTTAATGTTTCAGATGTGGGCAATTGTTTATTGCATGGTAAATGGAGACATTCCACACTATTTGGTAATGTTCCTGGTGTGAGTGCTTGATTATAGGATGATAAATCGAGACATTCCACACCATTTGGTAGTACTCCTGGTGTGAGTGCTTGATTATAGGATGATAAATCGAGATATTTTACAAAAGGTGAGACTTCGGCGGTAAAAACAAATTCTTTTCATGTTGTTGGGATAACTCGAGTTATCTTTTTCAAAAAAAACTTTTTTGTTCAGAATTAATTCAATTATTCACTAATAGTTCCAATATTATTTATTCACAACCAAAATAAAAAATATTAAAAAAAAAAAAAAAGAAAAAATTTCAATAATAATTTTTATTTTATTTTATTATTACAACAATTTATTTAAATAGTTTTTTTTTTTTTTTTTTTTTTTTTAATTTTATATATATATATTTTTAGTTTTTTTTTTTTTTTTTTTTTAGTCAGATTTAAAACCACTAGAAAGACGTTGAGTAAAAGATTTTCTACTAACATGAGAAGTTGATAATAAATTATTAAAATTTGAATCATCATCATTCTCTAATGAAATTGTACTACCACTACCAGTTGAATTTCTATTTGGATTTGAACTATTTCTATTATGAGATTTTGTTGGAGTATTGTTACCACTACTTGAACCAGTATTATTAATCATTGAGGAATTTAATTGAATAACTGGAGAACCACTACCACCAAAATTATTACTACTTCCATAGATACTACTATTACTAAGATTATTATTACTACTAGTGCCATTAGAATTTGAATTTAAAGTTGGATAATAGGAGCCTTCTGGTGGTAAAACACCTAAAGACTCCATTAAATCAGTTAATTGAATATAACCTTGTTCCATTTCTTCTTGGAATTCTTGAGAGGATTGATTTTCAACTAAACCTTTATTAATGAATAATGCTTCAGAGCAACTACCCAAAAATAATGATAAACTTTTCTTTAACTTTTTAATTTGTTCCAATGGATAATTATAGGCACCACTTGTTGGGTCAGTTGCCAAAAATACTCTACAAATTTCCTGTGGACCAATGTTAACTTGTAATCTTAGAGTACCTTGAAGTACTTGTTGAAGTGTTTTTGGATTTGGTACTTTTGAACGAACTTCATTTGAAATGGTTTCAGTTCGTTGATCAATGGTTTCAATTGAATTTTCAATGGGTGACAAGATAACCTCTTGTTTTGAAATCACAGAGATACGTTTCTTTGTATATGGGAAATAGTTTGATGTCTTTAGAATGGTTTTACGTTTATATTGTTCAGCGATTGAATTTGCACGACCTGCACCACTTTCAATGAATGGAGTTTCGAAAATGAATCGATTCAAATGAACGATTCTATCGAATGGAGTTCTACGACCAACCAATTCCTCCTCAGTAAAGTAGGGTACAACAGAGGTAATTTGAAGATAACATTTGGCAGCATCTTGTTCAATCGATGAAATATCTACAGTTGAACCTTCAATGATTACAATTGAATCCTCTGGTACAGAGAGTTTCTTTGAATAAAGTGATTTCAAACGATCTTTAATCTCGACCAATCTTGTAATCTTTGGTTCTTTATAGATGAATTCTTTACCATTCATCTCTTCAAATCTCTTTCCATAGAGACCAACTCTATAGTATGAACCAAGCATACGAGATTGAGTATTTGTACATTCAACAATTCTCTTGAAAATATCTTGTAAATCACCATGACAACGTGCCAACTCTTGATAATTTAAATGTTCTTCATGAACTGGTAATAACAATTTATAGACCAAATTTGCAATTTCAAAATATTCACTCTCTTTTAAGAGTAAAATAGCTTCTTGAACCAATTTCAAAAAGAAATCCAATGTAAACGATTGATTATCATCGGCTCCATCTTCTTCACGTTCAATGAATGTATGAGATTCCTCTAAAGAGTTTTTATTAATTGCCATGAAATTATTTGAACCATTAATAGTTGGAATTGGTTTACCAATCAATGATAGATATTCAGCTACCAATGAAGACATATGTAAATAACATTGAGCTGCCTCTACATAATTCTCTTGAGTACGATGGAAATCTGCTAAACCTTGTAACCAACAAATACGAGTATCAGCATTACTTTTATTATTATCAGCGATACGATGATATAAATCGGCCACCATTTCAGGATCATCACGATGATTATTAATCTTTATATTATCAATTACAAATGTATGTAAACGTTTGGTTAGATCTTCAATTTGTTTTGAGAATGATTTAGTACCAGCTTTATCAGCTTGAGCATAGGCATAGGAATTAATTGTATCCAATGATTTCTTTAAGAAATAATCATCATTGATACTTTTTACTATTGTTGATAAACCAATTGTAACTTGAGTTTTTGTACGTACGAAATTCTTTTTAGTTTGTTCGAAATTCTTTCTAAATAGAATATAGGTGAATGCTGATGCCTCTTCACGTGTGGTTTGATTCACTGAATTACAATGACGAATTACTGCATTACAAAGATCCAAACAGAATGAATTATTATTTTCAAATAATATCTTTGGGAATCTATAAATGAATTGACGTAATGTTGCATAAAGTTTTGGTACCAATTGAACTGGTTGATTCTTTTTTAACATTGAATGTAAAAGATTGAATATCTTTTCAATTACATCGAAATAATGTGTTGTTTTAAGATCTCTATCGTATTCACACATAAATTCATCAACAACATCTAAAACTACAGATCCAACTTCCAATGCTAAATGACTCTCTAATCTATCATCATAATCTGAAATATTAATTTTATTTTGTGCTAATGTACTTTTCATTCTTTTTTCATTTCTAAGTGTACCACTACCTGATGAAACATCTCTTGTTGTACTTGGTGAATAATTTGAATTATTATTTTGATTTTGATATCCTGATCCTGATCCATTTAATGATGATGTTGATGTTGATTCAATTAAACTACCACCACTACTACCACTTGAACCACTACTTTTTGATGAATAACCTGAACCACTACCACCACCACTACTTGTTACAAATGATGTTGATAATAAATTTGAATTACTTGTACTATTAATTAAAATAGTTGAAGATGATGGACTACCACTAACATTATTATTATTATTATTACTACTACCAACATTATTATTATTAGAATAATTATTTTCTAAAACACTCTTTCTTGAATCAACTCTTTTTTCACGTAATGATCTATTATATAATTTTTTACTACCATATGGTGAATTTCTAGAATTTGAATAAAAATCTTCTAAAATTGATTTAGCAGTTGAAGTACGTAAAGATGTTGAAGATTCAACTTTATCCATTAAAATTTCTTTACCAACAAATTCGAAAATCTCTAAACATTGATTTAAAATATCAAATAATGTTACATATTTTGCTTTTGGTTCTTCACGCCACCAAATCTTTATTAGATTGATATGAATAGTTTTCAAAAGATAAATGAATGAAACTAAAATATTTCTTTTCATAATAAAAGAATCATCTTTAATATTATCCCAATTATTTACTACAATGGTTAAATAAGGTGTGAAAACACCAACGATTCTTTGTTTATTTGATTGATCGAACCATCTTGTATCCATTTCTAATCTTGTTAGGGTATCTCTTAATGAATTTGCAGCATCCATACGAATTAAAGGTATTTTTGAACCAATACCAGCGCTAATATTATTTAAAAGTAAATCTGAAAGGAAATGTTTTGAAGAGGTTAAAATATTTGTCAACTTTGAGGTTGAATCGATTCTAAATGGTAATGGTATATTCAATTGAACGAAATAATCATTTTGGCAAATGATTCTAAGGAATTCGAATTTCAATTCATAGATTTCCATTTCATTCTCACCACCGATTTGATTGTTATGAGTGAAATCGTTGACTGCACGATCAATGATTTTAAATACATAACCCCGATCAGCTATTGAAACCAAACAAGATATGAAACCTGCTAAACTTCTAATTAATTCTTTAGCCAATTTAAAGGTATGTTTTGCACGTGTTGATGATTCCCATCTTAGAATTGAAATCAATTTCGCCAATTGTGGTCTAACACCAACGAATCTACCCTTACGAGTTTTATTCTCTTCTCTCTTATTACGTTCAATCAATGATAATGCCATTGATTTATGAATTACTTGAAAGAAGAATCTAGAGAATCTAAGAATATTTTCAGAGTTTTGTTCTTGGAATCTAACCAATTCTAACCATGTTTTAATTAAAACCTCATATGTTGGTAAAAATTCAATATTACTACCTGCTTGATTGTTTACATTTGAGAAAACATATTTAACATAACGATCCGATATAGTACTACCAACATCATTAACCATTGATAATATTTCACCAATAGTTATAAATGTTACCATTGATAACTCTGATGAATGTTGTTGATTTGTCATTAATCTAAATAATTGATTCATTAAAATTGGGAAAAATTGAATTATACATTCTAATTTACTTGATGGTAACAATTTAATTGATTTAATTAATTGTTCCATTGTTGAATTTGATGGTGATATATTCGTTGTTGTTGTTGTTGTTGTTGTTGTTGTAGTTGTTGAATTATTATTATTATTATTATTACTATTTGATAAATTTTGAGATGAAATTGTTGGTGAAGTTAAAATTGAAGGTGAAGTTACTGATGGTGTTGAAGTTGGAGTTGGTGATAAACTTGGTGAAGCTAAACAATTATTTATAAATGAAAACTGTGAAATATTATTAAAGAAACTATTTAAATAATCATCAGTTGAATGAATGGATGATACTAATTTTGAACGTACTTGAAAGATTGGTTTCTTATTATCAATATATTTGATTGTTGCCTCTTGATCACGTCTAGTATAACGTGATGGGAATTCATAAGCCAATGGTAAATTGAAAACTTCTTCACCAATCATCTTTCCATATTGAATGATTGGTAAAACACCATAAGCCACTGGTTGATCGACTAAATCACCACCACCACTACTCTTTTGACAAGCGATATGATAGAATGTGAATAGAATATGTAAAGATGGTGATGGTGATAATGGTAATCTAATCTTAATTTCATCATTGAAAACTGGTGTTTTTGAATGATAGGTAACTTGTGTATACGCTTTGGAATTGAATGATTGAGTTTTACTCTTACCATAGATTGCTTTCAAACCTTCTGGACATAATGGATTCTCATCAGTCTCTAATAATTGTATTTTACATGTAAGATTTCTAGCTGCAAATGATCCACTACGATTTGATAAATTCAATGTCTCTGGATATAAATAAAGATTATTTACAAATTCTGTATTAATTTCAAATCTTTGATTTGATGAAAATTCATGACATTCTTTAATAATATTTTCAATACCAATATTTGATGGTATTTTACCAGGTTGATTAATATTATTATTATTTTGTTCAGTACTATTTTGAGTTGTTGTTGTTGTTGATTGTTGTTGTTGTTGATCTAATTGTGGTAAATCAATTTTAATTAAAGAACTATTTAAAATAAATTTTTTATTATTTAAATAAGGTGATTGTTGATCATTTGGTAAAATTTCTTTAATATCAACTAAACACTGACCAGGAATAATTTTTAATTTCTTTGCAGAAGCACTTTTTGAACCTTCTGATAAAGTTGAATCCAACATTGAAGAATCAGTCATTTCTGAACGATGACGATAGAGTGGACGAATTGGGGTATCTTCACCTACACCCTCTTCAAAAACTGGTACACAACCCCAACAGAAAGCTTGTCTAAATGCACCCAATCTTGTGCAAGATGATTTAATTGATTCTTTGAATTTATCCTTTTCCTTTTCTTTCAAGTTCATTTTAATGTATGGTTCAGAATGATCCTCTAAATCACCGGTTAAAACTTTTTCAACCTTAAGTATCAAATAAATATTCTCCAACTCTGATGAAGATCGGGCGGTAACATTAAATATTGCAGATTTTGCCAATGTTACATCATCGACAACCACATCTTTTGATGAGGCACCCGATGAAGTTGTTATATGACTAGTGGTCATTTTAAAGGATTTATCATTGATGAAATCGAAATAGAATGTCTCTGATAATCTTGCTTTCTTTTGAATATCATATAAATACATTGAACAATAGAATGGTTCAGGTTCATCATCACCATCCCAAAATTTAAATGATAAATCTTTGAATGTAACTTGAATAATTCTTTTCTTTTCTTTTTGATATGGTGTTGGTTCTTGATATTGTACAGTTGGTTCTGATAATGTAAAATATGAATATAATCCAAATTCTGTATTATTATTTTCACCATTATTATTATTATTATTGTTATTACTATTATTATTATTTTCACCATTATTATTTTCATTATTATTATTATTATTATTATTATTATTACTGTTAATTAAAACTTTCTCCTTTCTAAATTGTCTTTCTAAATAATGTAAATGTAATTTATCAGGTTTATCAGTTTTAAGTGTATTTTGAATTTGAAATTGATGTTGTTGTGATAAATAATTAACTTCTTTAAGATTTTGTTGTTGTTGAAATTGTAATGCTGCCATTTGTTGTTGTTGTGGTGTTTGTTGTTGTGGTGCTAATTTGGCTTCTAATGCTGCTTCCGATGCTATCTTTTGAGCTTGTGATATACTAATATTAACATTACTATTTAAATTATTAATATTTACAATTGGTTCCGTCTTAAACTCAATTCTTTCCTCTGTCAATTGATGTACTATTGCACCTGGTGTTTCGTTTTTATAATAATTAAATGTTTTCAATGATTTCCATGTATTATTTGAATAAAATTTAATACAATCATCAATATGTTGATTCTTATTTTCTTTATAATCCTATAAATATTTTTAAAAAAAAAATAATTAATAATTAATAATTAATAATAAAAAACAACAATTAATAATAATTATTATTATTATTTTTAAAATACAAACAAATGGATTAGATTTAATTCTATTTTCTTTTGGTAAATTTTCAATTTGATTTTGTGTTGCATCATCAGGGATTACAACTAATTCTCTAGAGACTTCTCTATTGATTTCTTTAGATTCATAGTAATATCTTTCGAAATCGAATGGATAATCTTCTTCTTTTTCAATTTCATCCTCTAATAGAATCGATGGGATTTGTCTTGTATTTCTCTTTTGGTAGTTTTCATTATATTGTGCCAAGTCACTGGTTGAATTTGATACTGAAACATTACCACTACTACCACCACCACCATTGGATATTGATGATGTTGATGATGATGCTGATGATATCGATTGTGATAATATTGATGAGTTTGGTGATGATGATGACATTGAGGTTGGTAATGTTTGACTATTACTTGATCCTGTTAAATTCATACTACTACCACCTGTCGATTTTCTACTCTTTAAAAATGTAGAAACTTTTTTACCTTCCATTATTTTTTTTTTTTTATTTTTTTTTTTTATTTTTTATTTATTTTTTTTTTTTTCTAAATTTAGATTTTTATTTATATTTTATAAATCTAGAAAAAAAATAATAATAAAATAAAATTTTGTTTATATCTTTGGTTTTTTTTTTTTCTTTTTTTTTTTTTTGTGTTTTTATTTTCTATTTTTTAATTACACTAATAAAATAAGTTTAAAATTAGAATTTGACTTTTTTTTTAATTCAAAAATAAAAAAAAAATAAAAAAATAAAAAAATGATAAAAAAAAAAATAATAAAAATAAAAATAAAAAATAAAAAACCAAACCAATAATAAAAAATTTATTAATAAATTTTTTATTTTTGGTACGAGTTGTTAAACCCCATAAATTAATCTATTTTTAAAACTTACAATATATACAAATATATATGTTACCAACCAACAAAAAATCAAAAAAAAAAAAATAAAAAAATAAAAAAATAATAAAAAAAATCAAAAAAAAAAAAAAAAAAAAAATTTTAAAAAAGAAAAAAAAAAAAAAAAAAAAAAAAAACAAAAAACCAAAAAAAAAAAAAAAAAAAAAAAATAAAATAAAATAAAAAAATATTTAATCAAGGTTTTAAAATTATTTCATTGATCAAAAATGATGATTCCCAACATCAATTTTTTATTAAAAAAAAAAAAAAAAAGATATCTTTATTGTTAAATATATTTTTTATTTTTTTTATTTTTTTGGGTTTTGTTTTTTTTATATTTTATTTTACAACGTTGTAAATGACTTAATTTGGATTTCCTTTTTTTTATTTTTTTAATTTTAAATTTTTAATTATTATTTTATTTTTATTTCAATTACTTAATAGTCAAAAAAATTATTTTATTTTATTTTATTTTATTTTATTTTATTTTATTTTAATTTATTTTATTTTAATAACTAAAATTTTTTTTTTTTTTTTGGAAAAAATCTTTTATGATAATGCGAGCTTTAAAAAAATTATAAAAAAAAAAAAAAAAAAAAAAAACAAAAAATATTTTTTTTTTTATTTTTTTTTTTAATTTTTTTTTAATTTTAAAATTGTTGTCTGAAAAAAAATAGAATCATTAATTTAAATAAACTAAAATTTGTGGTTGTTTTTATTTATTTATTTATTTTTATTTATTTATTTATTTTTATTTATTTATTTTTATTTATTTATTTTTATTTATTCATTTTTTTTTTTTCAAATTTTTTTTTTTAATTTTTTAATTTTTTTTTTTTTATTTAATTTTTTATATTTATTTATTTTGTAATATTCATTTGCTACACTAAAAAAAAAAAAAAAAAAAAAAAAAAAAATCAAAAACTCGTAATAACTTTAAACTGTAAAATAAAAATAAAATTAAAGATATTAAAAATAATTACACATCAAAATAATTTTTGTTATTAATTTTTTTTTTTTTAAAAATTGAAAAAAAAAAAAAAAAAAAAAAAAAAAAAATAACATTCAATAATTAAAAAAAAAAAAAACAATACCAGTAAATAATTTTAAAAAAAAAAAAAAAAAAAAGATATAGATAGAGAGGGGAGCAAAAGAGAGAGAGAGAGAGAGAGAGGAAATAAAAAACATAATAGAGAAGTGATAATCAAATAATGGTTAGAAATTCAAGAACTAGTAGTAGTGGAAGTAATGAATCTGAATCCTCTCATAGTAATAATAGTAATAATAGTAGTAATAATAATACAAGTATGATTAATAGTACCAATACTAATAGTAGTGGTATTAATAGTACTGGTAGTAATATGACTCATCATCAACACTCTCAAAGTAGTAATCAAATTGCCAGAGTATTACCAGCAGATCATATAATGTTTAAATTATTGGGTGACTTTAAAGAACATACTAAAGTAAAGATCGATATTTTTATAAGAGATGATAAAATAAAGATTGAAGATTTCTTTGATGGACCAGAATCAAAAACATTTCATCAAGTTTTAGAAGGTTTAACTGAAGTTTCAAAATATTTTTTAAATTTAATTGCATCTGCTTTATTAAATTGGAGATCAACTCAACATTTAATACCTGGTAAAAGTACTTCAAAACCAAAAATGTAATTATTATTTATTATCACACACACATACACGCACATATAAATATTTTAAATTTAATTTATAAATTAATTTTTAATTTTAATTTTTTTGATTTTTTTTTTTTTTTTTTTTTTTTTTTAAAAATTATTATAGGGAAGATTTAATTATTAAAAAAGATACAACACCAATGATTGATGAAAGATATAAATTAATTGTAGATTATATATTTTGTACAACTATATCAAGTATATTAAATTCATTAACAAAAGAGAATTTAACAGATGCGATGGGTATTCAAATTGAATCAATGTGTTTTGAATCTTTTAAATTGGAGAAAAGATTATCGACAAATTCATCACCAATGATCATACCAGATTTATGTGCTTCAATTTTAGGTCAACTTTCAAAATATAGATTACGTAGTGTTTCAAGTAGATTTTTTAAAGAATTTCAAAGTTGTTTATCTTCAAATACATTAAAAAATAAAACTTTTTCAATATTACAAGGTATAAGATTTTTAAAAGTTAAAGTAAGTAATAATTAATAATAAATTAATTAAAAAAAAAAAAAAAAAAAAAAAAAAAGATTTTCAAATATTAATATTATATTATCTTTTTTTTTTTTAAAAAAAAAGATATCATCAGAATCAAAATTAAAACAATCATTGGAATTTATAAATAGTTATTTAGAATTTTTTAAAAATAATAGAATTAAAGGTGATTTACGTAGAGCAATTTCAGAGATTTTAGCAAGTATTTTAAGACCTTTAACTGAAGAAAAATTTAAACCAGAATTATCATATACAGAATGGATTCATACAGTTAAAGAACTTTATGAATATATTTCTAAAAAAACTAAAAAAACAAAAGATGTTTTAGTAAGTAATTTTAATATTTTTTTTTTTTTTTTTTAATTTTATATATTTTTTTAAAATTCTAATAATTTTTATTTTTTATTTTTTATTATTTTTTATTTTTGTTAAATTGAATTAGACATCATTTCCATTATTATCAATTTTATTATGTTGTTTAGATAAAGAATCATTTTTAAAACAATTTTGGGGATTAATGGATAGTTTTATAAAATGTAAGGACAAAGCGATTAGACCTTATGCATTAGAGAGTGCACAATATTTATTAGAATGTTATTTAACTAAATATTCTGAACAACCAGAGGAGGTTTATGAAAGATTACATCAATTGGTATCACATATATTCCCAACGGGACATGCAAAAAAGTTAACAATGTCAGCATCTGATCCATTGGATGTATTTGTAGATATAGTTTGTGTGATTGCAAGTACTAGAATTGATTTTGCATTTGAAAAGATAATTTTCGATTTATTAAGAGGTGGTGATCCAAAAGAACTTTACATTAGCAATTCTGAGCGTATGATCATTGGTCTTAGAGCAGTGATGTTAATTGATCAAGCTGGTACCAATCCATTGACACCAAAAATGTTATCATTCTCAAATAGTCCAACTCAATCATCACCCACAAGTACACCACCAAGTGAATCAAGTTCAGTATCGGGAGGTAGTAAAGTTCGTGCTGTTAGACGTCAACGTTATGGTACATTAAATATTAAAAAAGTGGCACCAACCTCATTGATTGAACCATATTTAAAGAATCTATCAATATTGTTATCACAAATTCTCATTAGTTTAGATAGTACATTTGGTATGTTATTAACATCGAATCAAACTAAACCATTGAGTGAACTTTTAGAAAAGATGCGTCCACCAGGTTATTCTTGTTTAGAGTTATTAAAAATTGCAATCTCTGTCATTCCAATAGCTTTTCCAACCAAAATTATACCGCAAGATTTAGTGGTAATGTTATCGAAATTTTTAATTCATTTGGATCGTGGTGTCAGTGAGAAAGCATCAATAGTTCTCACTCAATTAATGGCATCACGTCCTGATATTAGACCTCAAATTATCTATGGTCTTGGTAGATTTGCCCTCTATCTTTCCGATAAACAAAGTAATCTAATTTCAATAGTTTTAGAAAAGAAAAGAGAACTACTAGAGTTGTGGGCTAAATTCAAAACAAATAAATTCTCTTTACAAACAAATGATGAATTGGAAGAAATTCGTTTCAAACCAGATCAACCCGATAATATACCCGATATTTCTTATGTTGAAGCGGTGGCTTTAACATTTTTATGTTCTTCCAATGGTAAGAATAGAAAACTTTGTTTACAAATTTTAGATTCAATTCGATTGGTTCATGACTCTTTTCTACTCTCAAAGGATGATGATGAAATTGAAATTTCAACCTATCTTAAAGATATTATCGATGAAAATGGTTGTGAATATTTATATAGACATGCTCAAAATTATTATTTTAGTAATAGTGTCACCATCAATAGTAATAATAATTCGAATCAAAGTAGTAATATTGTTGTAAGTTCAAGTCAAGGTAGTAGTAATGTTGGTGGAGGTGTTGGTGGTGGTAGCGGTGGTAATAATATAGGTGGTGGTGGCGGTGGTAATGTAGGTGTAGGTGTAGGTGGTGGTGGTGTTGTTGGTAGTAGTAATCAAAATCAAGTTGGTTCAAGTCAAGGTAGTGGTGTTGTTGGTGGTGTAAATATTGGTGGTGGTGGTGGTGGTGGTGGTATCAATCAAGTTAGTGGTAATGTTGGTGTTGGTGTTAATGTTGGTAGTGGTATCAACCAAATTAATGTTTCAAATAGTGGTGGAAATGTTGGTGCTATTTCATCAACTACCACTTCTAATGCTGTAACAGTAGTCGATAAATATAAGAGACAAAAATCATCACAAGATTTCGATAGAATGGCAGAGAGTGAATCTAAAGAGGATCAAATACTTTGGAGTTGTTGTTTAGCAGATATTATAAAAGCATCATGTGAACTCTGTCCAAGAACCATTTCAAAAACCACAGATTTAGTTTTACAAAGAATTAAACCAATTCAACCAGATGAAAGTCAAAAAGCACAATCAATCACATTGGAACAAGAACAACTTTGGATATGGTGGAGAAATTATATAATATTAGCTTGTGCTACCATTCAAGTCACTGATAATACATTTTTGGATAATAAAAAGAAACAACAAACCGATAATCAAGATCAACCACCAGCTTCCGCAAGAGAATTATTCAATTTAATTGTACCCTATCTAAAGAGTATGGATAGATTCTTTGCAGAATCAACACTGACTGCTTTGGAGAAAACAAACTCTCATGTATTGGAAGTATTATTCGATGTTTTGAAACCATTAGAGAATGAATTACATGGTGCAAGAAAAACTAAAAAGAAAACTGATGTAATTAAATCTGTGATTGGTATACGTCGCCACTGTTTGGAATCATTAAAACCAGGTGAATTGGTTAAACGTGAATTATTAAAAAAATCCTATATTGATTTCATTCAAGAGGTATTAACTTTTTTAAATGTCAATGTACCATCAGGTGGTGAATCAAGTAATGAATATCTTTGGGATAATTTACATTATATTAGATTCAATTTCTGTGCAATGGTTCATCGTATTGTTCAACAATTGTATAGTGGTGGTCAAGAATTTTTAGATCGTTCATTACGTAGAGATCTATTTAGAGCATTCAATAAATGGAGTGAAAGTGAAGAGTTAATTCGTGAAGAAACTATATCAAAGAAACTAACAGCATTCTTACAACAAGAGGAAAAAGAAGCATCAAAAAGAAAAGAAGCAGAGATTAGAATTTATGAACATGCATCACAATTAAGTCATGTTGCATCACATGCTTTATCAGTGATTTTATTGGGTCCATTTTTCATTGAAACTTTTAAAGACCCAAATGGTGTAGTTTTCCAATGGATTAATCAAATGTTTTGCTCTGGTATTAAAACGAAATTACGTGCAATCACTCGTACTGGTTTACAAAATTTCTTAAAACATAATCTATCCCATCAAGAATTAGTTTATCATTGTGTCAATCAATGTTATTCACCAAATAATGCAGTGGCTCAAGGTTATTTCCTTTCGCTTGTTGAACTTTGTCAAGATGATGTATTGAAATTTGATTACTCTGAATCTATTATGATGAATTTAATCATTTTCAATACTGGTACAAAAAATTCAAATGTTAGACAACATTCAATACTATTGTTATCATTAATAAAAGCAAGTAAAGCATTATCAAATGGTGAGTTAATTTGGACAGAGACTTATTATCCTTCAACGATTGGTAGTGAAATTCCTGAAACCTTTTTAAATGCTCAATATTTATTATCAGAGAAATTATCATTGGAGAATCAAGATCTTTGTTATGAATTCTTTATGGATATAGTTTATAGATTAGATTCAGTGGGTCAAGATCATCAACGTCAAATGTTAAATTATGTTAAACCTTGGATAAAACAAATGTCATTGTTGGTGTTGGCAAGTGAAAACTCTCATCTATTGGAGGCAGTACTTCAAGGTTTAATTTTAATATCCATTAAATATTCAGTTCATCATTCACATTTAATTGAAGAGATTTGGAGAGTATTAGGTAGAAATCAAGATAATATTGGTGTTATCATTGATTTCCTAATTGGTATTACAGAGAAAACTAGAAATCCTGATTTAATTCCAATTTTTAAACGTATTTGTATCTTTTTAGGTAGATCTTCTCCTCAAAAACTTATCAATTGTTTGGTTTCAGAGTTAACTTCAAATAGTGCTCCTTCAATTGTTGATATCACTGAAACCACTAAACAAATTAGTGGTGCAAGTGGTGGTAGATCACTTCAAAATCTTTCAAGACCATTACAACGTTCAATCAATCAAAGTTCAAATGAAATTATTTACAATACCACTCAATTCATTCATATGGCTTTTCAAAATTCTACTGAACTCTATAGTGGTGAAAGAGGTCCACCAAAAAATTCACCACTCACTCGTTTCCAATTACCTTTAATTTTCCTTAGTGAAGTTTCTTATGAAATTGGTGAAGAGTTTAGAGTTCATTTGCCAGTATTACTTCAATTAATTTTCCTTGGTCTTTATTATAATTCTGGTCAACCAGTTCAAGATCATTGTCGAGTTTTATTATTAAATTTAATTAGATGTTTAGTAATTAATAAATATCAAATGCAAGAAGGTGTTAATAATCCAAATAATAATAATCCAAATAATAATAATAATAATCCAAATAATAATTTAAATATTAATCAAAATAATTTAAATAATTGTAGTATTATTGATATTGCAACATATGAAGATGCAGTACAATTAGTTGATTTCTTATTACCAACATTAGGTGCAGAGAATGGTATACCACAAATTCAATCAAAAAAAGATATTTCAAATCCAAAATATGTTGTAATGTTATCAAAACGTGTTGTGTCAGTATTATCAAATGGTAGTGATTTAAATGAACAATGGGGTGTTGCAGCATTGAATTGGGCAACAAATTCACCAAATCAACGTTTAGCAATGAGATCATTTCAAATTTTACGTGGTTTAGAACCAACTACAACCATTGATTCCCTTACAGAGGTGATGCAAACAATGGGTAAATATATTCAAAATAATTCAATTGAAAATTCATTATTTATTTCAGAAATTCAAGAAACGCTTCAAGTCATGATAAAATGTATTCATCCTAGTAAATTAATTTTATTCCCACAAATATTTTGGGGTACAGTTGCAATGTTACATACTGATTTTGAAAATCATTTCATTGGTGCCATCAAGTTGTTATCAATGTTATTGGATATCATAAACTTTAGTGACCGTGCAGTTCAAAATGTTTTCTTGGCATCAATGCCAAAAGATTGGGAAAATTATCATGGTGTTCAACCATTGATTATCAAAGGTTTAATGTCTGTAAATACTGCACCCTATGCATTGGAATTCCTAAGTAGAATCACGCTTGAACCATGTGATGAAATATTTCAACCTGAACCAATAAGATTCTTAACCAATTTAATCAGTTTATTACCTTATCTTTGTTTATCAATTGGTGATGAATCTCCAATGCCACAACAAGTAGCCGAGAATCTATCGGTTGGTTGTGAAAATCAAGGTTGGGATAGATTATCAACAATCTTTGAACGTTATAGTTCAAAGGGTTACTTTAAACATTTGGATAGTTTTCTCTCTGAAATTTCTGTACCCTTATGTGAAAGTGTTTCAAAGAGTTCAACTTTGGTATTCTCGCTGTTATTCAATATGTTGGAATATTCAACCGCCGATTATAGATATCCAATTTTAAAGATCTTAACAGCTTTGGTAAAATGTGGTGTAAATCCCGCCGAAACAAAGAGTTCACGTGTACCAGAATGGTTTGATACTGTCACTCAGTTCTTAAATGATCATAAAACTCCTCATTATATAGTTTCTCAAGCAATTAGATTCATTGAAATCACAAGTGGTAATTCACCAACCTCTTTGATAACCATTGATAATGCCTCTTTGAAACCATCAAAGAATACAATTGGTACAAAGAAATTCTCAAATAAAGTAGATAGAGGTACTCTATTGGCTGGTAATTACTTTAATAAAGTATTGGTCGATACTGTTCCTGGTGTACGTTCATCCGTTAATTCACTCACTAAATCAATCTATTCAACAACTCAAATCTTTGAAACCTTCTTTTCCAATGCAAATGATTTCACTCAAAAGAATAATGGTGGTGATAATGGTGATGGCGATTATAACTCTGAAGAGAATGGTGGTGATGGTGCTTCATCAAGTAATGGTACCATCAATAATCGTGATCAACAACCAAGTTCCGATATTGAATTGGATAGTGATACATTACGTTCCAATGATTTCGATGGTCCTGAATTTCATAATTTCCCACATTTCCAAGGTTTCAATGATATTTTAGAAGGTTTAGGTGATATGTCAATGGATGATAGTAGTGCTCTAACAACTAGTCAATTAGATTCTTCAATCAATAGTAATACTACAACTGGTTTTATAAAAAGTCATAGTGGTACTAATAATAGTTTTTATAATCCTGGTTCAATTTCTTCTGCTTCTCATTTTAATAATATTGGTGGTGGTGGTGTACCATTATCACCATTCACTACTTCAACAAAAGATAATCATATTACTAATTCTGGTTCTGGTTCTTCAAATAATTTATTATCAAAAATTGATCAACAATCAAAAGATAACAACAATAATAATAGTAGTGGTGGTGGCGGTACAATTTCAATTAAAGATTTACAATCATTAACCAAAGAAAATCATAATAATAATTCAAATCAAGAAAATTTATCTTTTCCAAAAGAAAATAATAATATAAATGTAAATAGTCAACAACAACAATCACAACAATCACAACAATCATCACAACAACAACAACAACAACAACAACAACAACAACAACAACAACAACAACAACAACAACAACAACAACAACAACAACAACAACAACAACAACAACAACAACAACAACAACAACAAAATATAAATACACCAACATCACCATCAAATAATAGATCAAATAGATCATTACATAATTCATCATCACCAACACTTTCAAGAAATATTCAATTTCAAACAAATTCAACATTAACAACAATGTCATATAATGTTACAGCAGCAAAAAGTTGGTGGAATTCATGTTCAGAACAAATTGAATTTTCACAAGAAAAAGACCTTTTTGATGTATTTACAGCAGGTTCTCAATTGATTCATCAAATAACTAGTGAATATAAAACATTATTTAATCAATGTTTACCATTGATTTTATCAGTTTCAAATGAAGCATCAGCTTTATCAGTAGATATATTTGAGAAACCAACATTTATGAACTCTTATTCTGAAATTCAAAATACTGTACAATTGGGTGAAAAATATAAGAAAACCATTGCTTCTTCACCAAATCAACTTTTAATGTCAAAAGAATTCTCTGAACAACGTGAAAAATCAATTTCATCTTTAAATAGTTATTTGAAAGTTTATACAGAGCAACGTACCTCTACTAATAATACTCGTGCCAAATTATTTGATAGTGGTGGTAATGATGAAGCTCAAATTCAAATCACTGAAACTAGATTTTGTTATGCCGTTTGTAATCTTTATCAACATTTACTCTTACTTTGGAATACCTATATCAGTATGCAAGAATTACTTTTAGATTATGCTTCCATTCCAATGTCAACACTTCAATGTGATAAACAAAGAGAAGAAGTTAAAAAAGAATTGGGTAAATGTAAAGTTTTAGCTGTACTATTTAAAGAGAAAGAAAGTGATATACTTTCAAAAACTTTACAACAACAATTAAATCTTCATCATTCAAATAATAGTAATAATTCAAATTCAAATTCAAATAATAATTTTGGTACAACAAGTTCAAATAGTAGTGCTAATCAAAATCAAAATTCAAATTCAAATAGTGGAGCTAATTCTCCAATTTCAGGTCATCCATTATCTCCAACTTTAAATAGTAATGGTGGTGTTTATCCAATTAATACATCTCCCTCTTTTTCATCTCCTTCATTGTTGGATGAATCTCATCGTTTACAAAATAATACAACCGAAAGAAAAAGATCTTTAACAAATTCAAAAAAGATTTAGAAAATTAATTAAAAAAAAAAAAAAAGTAATAAAAAAATAATATTTTGTAGCATATAGTAAAAAAAATTATCAAATATTTATTTTATTTATTTTTTTATTTTATTTTATTTTATTTTAATTATTTATTTAATTTATTTAATTAATTAATTTTTCCTTTTTCTTTAAAACTAACTTTATGGAATCAATTGTTAAATTTTTACAAATTGAAGATAATTTTGAAGAATCTAATAAAATTGTTCCATTTTCTTTTGTTAAATTCCAATCACTAATATTAATATTTGGATCAATTTCATTTCTTAAAATATCTTTTAACTCTAAAAATGTATGATCTAAAATTGCTTCAATTTCAAAAGTTTGTAAAAATTTTTCAGAATTAATATCTTGAATGATATCGATTGTAACTGTAATAGTTTTTGGTTCTATTGAAAAAATAGGTTGTTTAGTTGTTGTATGTTTAATTGGAGAAATAATATTATTAATTGTTGATTGTAAAAATGATGTTTCATTTGATTTTGAAGGAGCTAAATTTTGATTTTGATTTTTACTTTGAGTTATTAAATCTTTTTCATTTTTAATTTTACAAAGTTGAACTGCTTTTGTTAATAATCTAAGATATTGAATATCTTTTGAAATATCTTTAGTTGTTTCATTTTCAGTGTAATTATTAATAATAAAAGTATTTGATTTTTGAATTGATAATTCATTTACTTTATTTAAAAGTTCTTGGAAAACATTTTTAGTTAGTGAATCAACAAATGTAATTGCCATCAAAGGTGTTATACCAACTTTTATAACTTCTTGAATTTTTTTTTCAATTTTTGACATTGCTGTTGCATCATTGAAATTTCTAATTGAAACAACAAATATGAAACAATCAATACGATATTCTTCATTTGGTAGTTGAATTAAACAATCATTTTTTGATGTACCATGATGAATTCTACCCTCGGCTTTATGTTTTAACTCAACATCAGTATCTACAAAACCCCATGTATCGGTCCATACAATATCGATATCCTTAAAAGATTCTTGAACAGGATGAATATCATATTTTGATTGTAAAATTTCTTTTAATGATGTACAATCCACAGATCTTGTAACATGGTCACCATTTGAACGATTTGCAATAAAATATTCAACAAAATCAAATGTTGGATTAAATAAATTTACAAATCCATTTAAACATGTACTTTTACCATTTCCAATACCACCTTCAACACCAATTGAAACTCTATATTTTGATTTTAAGTCACCTAAAAAGTAACAAATATTTAACCAAATGAATCCTTCAATTATATTTTCTTTATCATTAAATAATTCAATATTAAATTCAATATGCGATGGGAAATTTTGATATTGGCTCTTTTCAATTTGACCCTTTTTATAATCTAATCTAATTGTTTCTTCATATGGGTGACCAAATAAAATATCATTTTTAATTTGAATTGTATATCCAGAGTAATATTTACTTGGTAAAAATTTAATTTTTGAACCAGATGGTATACATGATGTATTTCCATCTGGTTTTAAAACTATGTCTAAATATAAATCATCTTTAATTGATTGAGTTTCATTTGAATGTGGAAAAACTTCAATATTAATTGGACAATTAATTGATGATCCTTGTTCTGAATTTAAATCTGAACTTTTCAATAAATTTGAAATATCTTTACTTGGATTTTTGCTAAATGGAATCACAACTATATCTGGTAATAATGTTTGTAAATTCTTAACTCCTTCTTCACCACAACCTGCAATACCATAAATAAAATTATTTTCTAAACTCATAATTTCAACTAAACCATCTGATGAATCATCACTTGATATTCCACTTTTTAAAATTAAAAAAAAGAAAAAAAAAATATTAATCACTTTTTTTTTTTTTTTTTTTTACTTTTGATAAACAATAATTATTATAACTTTTAAATTTACCTTGAAAATATTATAATATTAGAAATAGAAGTATCTGATCTAAATGACTCAATATTTTTATAACATTCTTGTAAAGCCAATCCAAAATTTGCTTGGTTACTTGTTTTGGAAAATTTTACTAAAAAAAAAAAAAAAAAAAATTATTTATAATTTCATATAAAAATTAAAATATAAAATATAAATACTTACTCTCTTTTATTGAATCCCTTAATAAAATTGGTTGTTGATCAAATTCAAAAATTTGTAAAACCTCCTCATTATAAGTAATAATTTGTATTTCCGATTCTTTTTGTGTTTTTTGAAGATTTTGAATAAAAGTTTTGATTGAAACATTGTATAAAGCCATATTTAAAGTGTTTTCTACTAAAATAGAAAAATACAACTTATCACTTTCTACATTTTGCAATGATTTTATTTCTGTTTTTAAAGCTTGTCTTTGGATATTCATTTTCTATTTTAATATTTTTAAAATAAAAAGAATAAAAAAATAAAAATTATTTTATACCTTTTTCTTTTTTTTTTTTCTTTTTTGAAAGGCTTAAATTTTTAAAAAAACCTAAATTAGGATTTTTTAAGAGTTTTTTTCAAAAAAAAAAAAAAAAAAAAAAAAAAAAAAAAAAAAAAAAAAATCTAAGTCGGACTCAAAATATTGAAATTTTCTTTTTCAAAAACTCATAAAAAAAATATTTTTAAGAAATAATTATTTTTAAACAATTTAAGTTTGTAGATAATTGCTATAATTTTTTTTTTTTTTTTTTTTTTTTTTTTTAAAAAAGTAATTAATTTGACCAATAATAGAAGTTTATTTATGTTTTTTTATTTTTTGGGACAGGGATCGAACCAACGATCTTAACTTCGAATGTAATATAAAACTGTCAAGTCAGAGGATCGAACTCTGGACCTTAGGATTATGAGACCTACGCTCTACCAACTGAGCCAACCTGACATCTTGATGTTTTTTTATTTTTTTTTGCTGGAATCGATGTACTAACTTTTTCCCAAAAATTCTCCATTTTAATTATTTAGCATCTCAAGGAGAAGCAACTAATAATTGCGTTATCCAATTCAAAAAAAAAAACTTGTTCTAAAAAAATCTAGCAACTAAGCCAACCTGACATGTTGATGTTTTTTTGTAATAAAGCTTATTTATTAATTTAAGTTGTTTTGTTTTTTGAAAATTCTTGGTAGGTTTAAGTTGATAAAACAGTTTTGGAATAATTGACTATCTTTTGATGATCTTCTCTTCTTGTTTTACTGAGAGCCGACTATATCTGTTCAACTAAAATCTAAATACATGGGAAACAAATTTCTAAACTTCCTTTATAAAATTAAGAGGCCTAGAAAACCTACAACTATTACTTTTTTAAATTTAACTAACATAATAAAAAAATAAGATAATAAAATAATAATAATAACCATGGTATAATAAATTGTCTTATTGAGAGAAAAAAAAAAAAAAAAAAAAAATTATATATATATATATAAATATATAATAACTAATTTACAAATATTACATACTCTAAAAAAATATTATTTTAATGTGTAAATGTGTTTGAAAGTCATTATTATTTATTTTCTCTAAATATTATAAAGATAATTTAACAAACACTCTTTTCTTGGAGAATAAATTTTCTTTTTTTTTTTTTTTTTTTTTTTTTTTTTTTATTAAAATAATAATAATGGGATTTTTATAGTTTTTTTTTTTTTGAAGAGAAAAAGAGTGTTTGTTAAATATAATTTCAAAAAAAAAAAAAACATAAAGTGTCAAAAATTTAAAAAAAAAAAAGAAATCAATCAATTAGGTCATATCTATTTTTAATTAATATAAATAGAAAATAAAAATAATTAATATATTGAAAAAGTAAGTGAAAAGTAATTTAATGAGGCGCTAGTCAGAAAATCGCCTCTATTTTTTTTTTTTTTGCTTTTATTTTTTTTTTTCTATACAGCCCACCTTTTAAAAAAGATCAAATATTGATAATATTTAAATTAGACAATCAAAAAAAAAAAAAATAAAAAAAAATTCATTTTCCCTTTTTTTTTTTTTTTTTTTTATTAAATTCAAACAATAATCTAAATTTATTAATTGTTAATATGAATTAAGTATAGATAAATAGAGCACTCAAAAATACATTTTAATATAAAAATTAAAAAAAATGAATGTAAAATCATTTTACATTCTGTTTTTTAGATTTTTTTTTTTAATTTTTTTTTAATTTTTTTTTTCACTTTTAAATATAAAAAAAAACTTTTTTTCACCCACCCTAGAGCATTTTGTTCAATTATTAATCTAACAATTAAAAAAAAAATTTATCTCCTATTGACCAATTAATCCCTTTTTATAATAAAAAATTTTTAAAATAAAATAAAAGAAATTTACATTACAACCCTAATACTGAATGTTTACCATAACGAATTTATTTTTTTTATTTTTAAAATTTCCAAAATAAATTATTTTAAATTGTAAATTACATTTTTTTGGTCCAAATCGCACTGTTATTAAAAAACTTTATCTATATATATACTTTTTTTTTTATTAATAATTAATTAATTAATTAATTTTATTTTTTTTTTTTAAAATTTTAATTTCTTTTATTTTTTTTTAATATAAAAACTTTTAAATTTTTTATAATTTAATTTAAATATTACACTAATTTCTATCTTATAATTCTCTAGAAAAAGAAAAATAGAAAAATAAAAAATAAAATATAAAAAAATAAAAATAAAATAAAAAAATGAATAAAATAATTCTCATTGCACTATTGTTATCAATTGCCATCTCTGGAGCATTTTGTTCAATTACCGAATGTATAAAACATTGCGAAGATACTTATGATTTATGTGTTACCCATTATACCACTCCACTCCCACCAATAGAAACTTGTGCATTGGCATTGGGTGATTGTTTATATTACTGTAAATATCCTTATCTATCTCCATCCCCATAATATGCAGTTTATAAATAAATATAGAAATCAATTGGTAATTGAATTTTAATTTATCGTCTTTCCAACTATACTCAAAATTCAATTTTTCCAATTATCTAAATTATAACAATCAACAAGCCCCTTTTAATTAACTATGCCAACTAAGTTGGAGCGAAAAATAAAAGGAAATTCTAAATATAAACTAAATTAAAAATCCATTTCTTTTCCTTTCTTTTCTTTCTTTTTATTGTTTTTTTTTTTTTTTTTTCTGGGTATTTATTATTTTTTGTTGTGCAACAGATATTAAAAAAAATTAAAATTATAACTGTTTCTTAATTAATAAAAAACAAATTCCTTTTTTTGAATAATTATGACACACTATCAACTGTAAAAATCGATAGATAATCACCACCATTACCACTTGATAATTCGTAAGTTTACGTTCATCATTATTAAAATAAATCTTTTTTATAAAGATTAAAAAATAAAATTTTAGATTTAAAAAAAAATATTCGAGTTTTTTTTTATTTTAATTTAAATATTTTTTATTAATAAAAAAAAAAAGTATGAAAAAACTGGTAAAATGATTATATTGTTTTGGAAGTTTTTTTTTTAAAAAAAAATTAAAATAAGAAAAGGGATTATGGTGTCATTAATTAATTTTTAATTTTTTTTTAATTTTTTTTTTTTTTAAAAAAAATAAAAAAAAACAAAAAAAAAAAAATAAAAAAAATAAAAAATTTTTTTTTTTTCTTTTTTCTTTTTTTTTTTTTTTTTTTTTTTTTTAAATAAATAATTTTTTATAAATAAACAGATAATGAGATCTGCAACCAAATTAATTAAAAACGTAAACATCAATAGATGTGTTCAATCAAATGTTGTTAGATCAACTAGTAGATTAATTAATAATAACAGTATCAACACTGTTAGACAATTTACTTCATCATCATCCTCATCATTCACTTCATTATTCAACAATAATAATGTGAATAATACAAATATTAAATATCAACGTTTTTACTCATCTGCAAATGATGTAGTTATTAAAGTACCATCAATGGGTGACTCTATTTCTGAAGGTACAATCGTTGCTTGGACAAAGAGTAAGTATTTTTTTTTTATTTTATTTTTTGCTTTTAGGAAAAAAAAAAAAAAAAAAAAAAAAAAAAAAAAAAAAAAAAAAAAAAAAAAAAAAAAAAAAAAAAAAAAAAAAAATCGGATTTTTTGAATTTCAGAATTTTAATATAATTTTTTTATTTTTATTTTTTGTTTTACAATAATTTTTTTCATTTTATTTTTATAGATGTTGGTGATAGTGTTAGAGTTGATGAAGTTGTTTGTAGTATTGAAACAGATAAAGTTACAATTGATATTAATGCACCAGTTTCAGGTACAATTGTAGAATTATTTGCCAAAGAAGGGGAAAATGTTACAGTAGGTAATGATCTTTACAAAATTGCCAAAGGTGAAGTTGCAGCAGCACCAAAAGTTGAAGCACCAAAAGCAGCAGAAGCACCAAAAGCAGCAGCACCAACACCAGCACCAAAAGCAGCTGAAACACCAAAAGCAGCACCAGCACCAAAATCTGAAGCACCAACCCCAGCACCAAAATCAACTACCACCACCACCTCAACAGGACCATCAGAAACACGTGTTAAAATGACACGTATTCGTCAAAGAACAGCACAAAGATTAAAGGATTCACAAAATACAGCAGCAATGTTAACAACATTCAACGAATTAGATATGTCAGCTCTCATGAACATGAGAAAGACCTACAAAGATGAATTTGAAAAGAAACATGGTGTTAAATTTGGTTTCATGAGTGCATTTGTAAAGGCATCAACCATCGCCCTCAAAGAACAACCAATCGTCAATGCCTCAGTCGAAGAGAATGATATCGTCTATCACAATAACGTTAATATCAATGTTGCAGTCTCAGCACCAAGAGGTTTAGTTGTCCCAGTCATTCGTAACTGTGAAAACTTGTCATTTGCTGACATTGAAAAGGAGATTGGTCGTCTCTCTGGTCTCGCTCGTAATGATGCTTTAGCCATCGAAGATAGTATCGGTGGTACTTTCACAATTTCAAATGGTGGAGTTTTCGGTTCAATGTTTGGTACCCCAATCATTAATCCACCACAATCTGCCATCCTTGGTATGCACGCCATCAAAGATAGACCATACGTTGTCAATGGTCAAGTTGTAGTTAGACCAATCATGTATTTAGCTCTTACCTATGATCACAGAATTATCGATGGTAGAGAAGCCGTAACTTTCTTAAAGAAAATTAAAGATGTTCTCGAAAATCCAGAAAGAATTTTATTAGAATTATAAATTAAAAATAAAATTTAAAAATAAAATAAAAAAAAAAAAAAGAAAAAACAAAATTTTAAAAATATAAATATTAATATATTGTAAAATCTATTTAAATTTGTTAAATATTGTATTTATAAAATAATTAATATTTTTTGATAATAATAATAATAATAATAATAATAATAATAATAATAATAATAATAATAATAATAATAATAATAATAATAATAATAATAATAATAATAATAATAATAATAATAATAATAATAATAATAATAATAATAATAATAATAATAATAATAATAATAATAATAATAATAATAATAATAATAATAATAATAATAATAATTACAATAATTCTTATAAATGTTTTTCCATCACAATATTTTTAATAATCAAACCACTTTGTTGATCCCCTTTGTATGGAGAATTTTGTAATGTTTTGGAATATTGAGCAAATTTGGCAGGATTTTTTAATATATGGTCATAACAATTAAATTACTTTTTTTTTTACTATTTCAATTATTATTATTATTTTTATTTTTATTAAAATATTTGAATATATAAAAAAAAAAAAAAAAAAAGGGGGAGGGGCAGTTTGTATGGGGAAATGCAAATGGTTTTTATTTTTTATATTTTTAAAAATTAATTTTTAAAAAAATTAAATACTAATTTTGAAATTAATTTTTGATCAGATGATTTTTGAAGTGTTTTTAAACCATTTTCAATTATTTCTTGATCAACATTTATAGATTTTAAATCTACAATTAATAAATGAATAAAATTGTAATCAAATTCTGGATGACCTTGAAATGATAAAATATTATATGTACCTGGTTTTAATTTTGATTCTCTTAACAT
The DNA here is from genome assembly GCF_000004695.1 of Dictyostelium discoideum AX4. Lineage (NCBI taxonomy): Eukaryota > Evosea > Eumycetozoa > Dictyosteliales > Dictyosteliaceae > Dictyostelium > Dictyostelium discoideum. Next base: position 5,319,344 of record NC_007088.5, read on the forward strand.
TCCTTGAGCACTTGATAGTTCAGTTGCGCCAATTGATATCATATCATTTGGTATTATTGTTACATGATCTTGATGAATTTGGTATAAAGAAATTTCATCGTCATTTAAAATCATTTTATTATTATTATTATTATTATTATTACTATTATTATTATTTATTAAATTTGAAAAAATATTTGAAACTTGTTTTTCCAATTTAATAGTATGTTGACCGATTTCCCAACCTTTTTGATTCTTTTCACATTTTCCTCCAAGTGCTTCAGCAATAATTTGATGACCAAAACAAATACCAAAAATTTTAATATTATTATTTGCCAATTCTGATATTCTTTGTTTTAATAATAAAATCCATTCATCTTGATCATAAGCATTTGCAATACTACCTGTAATAATATAACCATCCCATGAAAATGGATCACTTGGCCATTCTTTATCAAATGAACTGAATCTTTGTGTTATTATTTCATATTCATTTTCATTTTCACCATATCCTCTAATAAAATTATCATATAATTTAAAAAAATCCTCTTTATTTAAATATTCTAATGATTCGTCAGTAACAACTAAAAAAAATTCAAAATATAAAAAAAAAAAAAAAAATTAATAAAGATATAAAAATATAAATATAAAAAAAAAAAAAGTTTTAAAATCTACCAATTGCAATTTTCAATGTAGGTCTTAACATTTTTGTTTAGGAAAAAAAAAAATAAGTAATAATAAAAAAAAAAGAAAAAATTGGCATACCAATTTCTCGCATAAAATTTAACTTGTGCTTTTTTGAAATTGTTGTGTTGATCAGAAAAAAAAACAAAAAAAAAAACCAAAAGATTTTTCAAATTTTTTTTATTGTTTGACCCAAATAATCTTTTTCAAAAAAAAAAAAAAAAAAAAAAGATTCGACAACCATTTTTGTTAATTAATGTCTTCTTCTTCGCCAATGTTCCATTCTTTTTTTTTCTTTTTATTTGTTTGGATTTGTTTTTTTTTTTTTTTTTTTTTTTTATCTTCCATAATCCCTATTAAATTTATTTCTGTGATTGATTGTTAAAACTATTTATAGATATTAACATTATAGAGGTGGTTTGTTTATTAAAAAAATTCAATTAAAAGTAATCAGTGGTAATTTAAAACTACAAATTTATTTGATTATTAATTAATACAAAATTATTATCACTATTTCTATACATTTATTTATTTTATATTATTATTATCATTATTATTATTATTATTATTATTATTATTATTATTATTATTATTATTATTATTATTATTATTATTATTATTATTATTATTATTATTATTATTATTATTATTATTATTATTATTATTATTATTATTATTATTATTATTATTTTCATTTTGATAATTAAAAATTAAAGTACTTCCTTCAAATATTTTAAAAGTTTTTATATGTGGATTTGAATTACAAATTGAATTAATTGAATCTATATATGAATCAGTTGATTTAAGTTTTGGTAATACAGATTCAAAATGGAGAATTGATTTTTTTGAACCAATAATTTTATTGAACAAATCTGGTGATAAAAAATAAGAAGTTGATAAACGTTCTAAATTGGTAATACATGATAATATTTCAACTACTTCATTTATAAATGATGGTGGAAATGGTTGATTTTTTAGTGTTAAAACTGAAAAATGATCATGAATAAATTCTAAAGTTGTTAATTTTTCTTTTTTTTTTAATAATTCTTTAATTTGATTCCAATTTGATTTAAATTCATCATTATTTATAGGTTTATCATAATTTGAACATAAACTATTACAAGAACATTTCGAGTCAATTGAATATTCCACTTTTTCTTTTTCACTTGATAAATAATAAAATAATTTTAAAAAACAAAAATTCAATGAAAATTGTCTTAATTTTGGTGTATTAATTGGTGATAATAATGTAAATATATCTTTAAAACTTGTATCTGAACGAAGTATTGAAATAAATTTAATATCTTTTAAATAATTTATACCTTTATTATTATTATTATTATTATTATTATTATTATTATTATTATTATTATTATTATTATTATTATTATTATTATTATTATTATTATTATTATTATTATTATTATTATTATTATTAATATTCTCTTTACTAATATCACCACTTAGTATTGATATTAATGGAAATGATTCAATTAAACCAACAATATAAATATGTACCATTGATTTGCAATACATTTGAAATGCTTTTAACAATATTTCCTTATCTCTACAATAATATAAATTTAAACCAAATACTTTTTTAATATATTTACCATACTCTTCTAAAACATTTAACGTTATTTTATTATTAATTAATAATTCCAAAACATTTAAATTTTTAAAAATTTCTAATTTTGAAAATTCATTATTATTATTATTATTATTATTATTATTATTATTATTATTATTATTATTATTATTATTATTATTATTATTATTATTATTATTATTATTATTATTATTATTATTATTATTATTATTATCAATAGTAATGGTATTTTTAATTTTTAATAAAATTAAAATTGTATCAATTGTATAATTTCCATATAATTCAATATTTCTAATTAATAGTTTCTTTAATGAATGTTTTGTTGATAATGTTTCAATATTTTTTAAAATTAATTTGTTATCAATTGGTGATTTTGTATCAACACCAATTTTATTATAAAAACAATTATCTTCATGGGAATAATGTAATTTTAACCATTTTATATTTTCTTTTTTAATTATTGAATATTTCTCATTATTATTATTATCACTACTGATATCATCTCCATCACCATTACCATCATAATCATAATCATAATCATTTAATTTAAAGTTGAAATCAACTGAAACTCTAATATTATCTGATAAAGTTTTAAACCAATCTTTATTAACAAGAGCTAATGATAATATTAATTCTTTATTTAACTTTTCATTCTTTCTATATAATAATGGGTCTCCCAAAATTTCAAGTATTTTATAATTATAATTAATATGATTACATAATAATTTTATAATTTGTTTTTGAATATATAGAGGTATATTATTAATCATTTCTTTTTTTTAATAATTTAAAAAAAAAAAAAAAATTAAAAAAAAAATTTTAAAAAAAATTTAAAATTATTAATTAAAATAATTTTTTACTTTCTATTTTTTTTTTTTTTTATTTTAATTCACTTTCTATTTTTATTTAATTTTTTCTGATTTTTCAGTTTATTTTAATTTTTTTATTTTATTATTTTTTATTTATTATTTTATATTTAAATATATGATACTAATTTTATGTATAAAAAAAAAAAAAATAAAAAATAAAAACAACAAATGCTGGATGGTTTTTTTTTTTTTTTTTTTTTTTTTTGTCTATGGCAAAGAGTGGGAAATTTCAATAAAAAAAAAAAAAAAAAGTTAAAAAAATTGAAAATAAAAAAGTTTAAAAACAACTAAATTAATTTTTAAAGTGTTTCCTTTACATATTAATTAATCTTAATAGATGTTTATAAATTTTCACATATCTTTTGTTTAGCAAAACACCTATTATTATTTTTTTTTTTTTTAAAAATTTTTTTTTTTTATTTTTTTTTGTTTCTTTTTTTATTTCTTTTTTTATTTCTTTTTTTATTTCTTTTTTTTTTTAAAATAAAGCTTGTCTGTTTTGTTGGTTCCTTTTTTTTTTTTCTTGAGTTCCAATACTTGTTTTTTTTATTTATTTTATTTTATATTATTTTATTTTTATTTATTTATTCTTGTTTTGGGGTATTTTCTTTAAAATCTTTTGCAAGAGCTTCGTTGACAACTAATTTTCTACCATTGATTTCATTATCAGAATTTATGGCATTTTGAACAGATTCTTTTGATTCAAATTGGACAAAACCAAAACCTTTGGAACGTTTAGTAACTCTATCTAATACAACATAACAATCTTTGATATTACCAAATTGTGAGAAATGATTTTTGAGTGCTTCTTTGCAAACGGACCATGGTAAACGGGTGACAAAAATTTTATTTAAAGACATTATTTATTTGTTTGTTTGGGATGTTGAAAAAAAAAATTTTAAAAAAATTTTAAAAAAAAAAAAACATATTCCAAAAAACTAAAAAAAATCGAAAAAAAAAAAAAATGAAAATAAAAAAATAAAAATAAAAAAAAATTAAAAAAAAACGAAAGAGTAATAAAACGAATTTTAACGTTAATATTATTTATTTTATTTTTATTAAATGATAATGATATTTATTTTATTTTATTTTATTTTTTCTTATTTAAATAACAAACTAACGTGTATGTAATTTTTTTTTTTTTTTTTTTTTTTTTTTTTAGATTATTATTTTTTTTTTAGATTTTTATTTTTTTATTTTTATTGATTTATTATTTTTTGCTGATTATTTTTCTCTAGATTATCAATACCTTGTTATTAATATTTTTTTTTATTTTTTAATTATTTTTTTTTTTTTTGAATTAATTTCCATAAAAAAGAGTCGTTTTAATCTAATTTTATAAAATTAGCCTCCGACCAATATATTTTACATATTTTATTTTACATATTTGTTTTTTTTTTTTTTTTTTTTTTTTTTTATTTCAAAAAATAAATAAATGACTATTATTAAAATCTTATTTAAATATAGTAAAAAATTGTCTTTTTAAAATTTAATATTATTTTTTCTTTGAAAATTTATTTATTTTTGAAGTGCCAGTTTAAAAAAAAAAAATTGTTTGCTGGGAAAAAAAAAAAAAAAAAGTCTGGGTTTTGAAAGTAATTTTTTTACTATTTTATCCAAAAAAAGCTAATTTTTTATTAGTGTTTTGGTGAACTTATGATTATTGATTAAAAATAGGGTATAATAATTTGAAAAAAAAAAAAAAATAAAAAAAAAAAAATAAAAAAAAAAAAAAAAAAAAAAAAAAAAAAAAGCGACCCTTTGCTTGGTTTTAATAATAAAACTCAAATTACAAATAAAATAATACTAAACAAAAAAAAAAAAAAAATTAAAACTTTATTTATTATTTATAAACTTTTATGTATTTGTTACCGAAAAAAAAAAATTTTAAAAAAAAAAAAAAAAAAAAAAAAATTTGATTAATTTACAAAAATGATTTTGATTTTTAACGAAAAACCAATGGTTTTTGTAAATTAATCCCGAAAATTTAATATGCGCGGGCCAGGCGCACATATTAAATTTTATTTTTTTTTTTTTTATATTTTTATTTTATTTTATTTTTTTAATTTTTTTAATTTTTTTTTTTTTTTTCAAAAATTGCTTGTGAACACACAAATTTTTTTTTTTTTTTTTTTTATTATTTTTTTCATTTTTCTTTACACAATAAAAAGTATAATTATTTATTTATTATTACTAAAATTAATTTTTTGTTTTATTAATTTTTTTTTTTTTTTTTTTTTTACTCTTTCTCTCTTCAGATTTTTCAAATAAATAAATAAAATGGTTGTCCCAATTGGTATTAATGGTTTTGGTCGTATCGGTATGTAAAAAAAAAAAAAAAAAAATAAAAAAAAAAAAAAAAAAATAGTTTATTAATTTTATTTTTTTATTTTTTTTTTTATAAATTAAAGGTCGTCTTGTATTAAGAGCTTCATTAGAAAACCCAGAATGTAGAGTTTTAGCCATCAATGAACCATTCATGGATGTCAAATATATGGTATATATGTTCAAATATGATTCAACCCACGGTCGTTTCAAAGGTACCGTCGAAGATATTAATGGTGAATTTGTTGTAAATGGTAACAAAATCCACGTTTTCGCTGAGTATGTATTTTTAATTTTTTAATAATATAAAAAATAAAAATGATAATATTAACATATATATATTTTTTTTTATATATTTTTTTAGAAAAGACCCAGCCAATATTAAATGGTCTTCTGTTGGTGCTGAATACATTGTAGAATCAACTGGTCTCTTTTTATCAACTGAAAAGGCTGGTGTTCACTTAAAAGGTGGTGCCAAAAAAGTTGTTATCTCTGCTCCATCAACTGATGCCCCAATGTACGTTATGGGTGTCAATGAAGAAACCTATGAATCATCACACGACGTCATTTCAAATGCATCATGTACCACCAATTGTTTAGCTCCATTAGCTAAAATTATCCACGAAAACTTTGGTATTGTTGAAGGTTTAATGACCACCGTTCACGCCATCACTGCCACCCAAAAGACTGTTGATGGTCCATCTGGTAAAGATTGGAGAGCTGGTAGATCTGCCCTTTCAAACATTATCCCAGCCTCAACTGGTGCCGCCAAAGCTGTCGGTAAAGTTTTACCAGCACTCAATGGTAAATTAACCGGTATGTCATTCCGTGTTCCAAATTGTGATGTTTCAGTCGTCGATTTAACCGTCCGTCTTGAAAAGAAAGCCACCTATGAAGAAATCAAAAAGGTCATGAAAGCTGCCTCTGAATCTGACAAATACAAGAGATACATTGGTTACACTGAAGATGAAGTTGTCTCAACTGACTTTATTGGTGATACTCACTCTTCAATTTTCGATGCTCATGCTGGTATCGCCTTAAATGATAACTTTGTTAAATTAGTCTCATGGTATGATAATGAAATGGGTTATTCAACTCGTGTTATTGATTTACTTGTTTATATCTCAAAAAAGAATTAAATAAAAAAAATAAATAATAATAAAAACAAATAAATTTGTTTTTTGTATAAAAAAAAAAAAAAAAAAATTTGGATTAAAACGTTATTTTTTGATGTGTCATCACTTTTTTTTTTTTAATTTAAATTTTTTGGTGTGCCATCACTTTTTTTTTTTTTTTTTTAGGTTTTGATCAAAATTTTTTTTTTTTTTTTATTATTATTATTAAAAATAACTTTTGTGACCACAAAAAAAAAAAAAAAAAATAAAAAAAAATAAAATGAAATTAATTAATATCTGTATTTTTATTTTTGCAATTATTTGTATTGAATCAACATTTGGTTTTTATACTGATAATTCAAATGTTATTAATTTAACCAAAAAGAATTTCCAACAACAAGTTTTAAATTCACAACAAAATTGGATGGTTGAATTTTATGCTCCATGGTGTAAGTTTTTAATTTCTTTTTTTTTAAAAAAATTTCTTTTTTTATTAATACATTTTTTATTTTTTATAATAATTAATAAATAGGTGGACATTGTAAATCATTAAAACCAGAATATGAAAAAGTATCAAATAATTTAAAAGGATTAGTAAAGATTGGAGCAATTAATTGTGATGAAGAGAAAGAACTTTGTGGTCAATATCAAATTCAAGGTTTTCCAACATTGAAATTCTTTTCAACAAATCCAAAGACTGGTAAAAAAGGTCAACCAGAGGATTATCAAGGTGCACGTTCAGCATCAGAGATTGCTAAATTCTCATTAGCAAAATTACCATCAAATCATATTCAAAAAGTTTCACAAGATAATATCAATAAATTCCTTACTGGTACCAGCGATGCTAAAGCATTGCTATTCACTGATAAACCAAAAACCACTGATCTCTATAAAGCATTATCAGTTGATTTCTTTAAAACCTTAACATTGGGTGAAGCTAGAAATTTAAATAAAGAAACTTTAGAGAAATTCAATATTGATAAATTTCCAACACTTTTAGTCTTTACAAATGATGATGGTGAAACTTTTACAAAATTCGATGGTAAATTAACTCATTCAACAATTTATAAATTTTTAGAACCATTCTCAAAAAAATCAAATAATGATAACAATAATAACAATAATAATAATAATAATGAAGAATCAACAAAAACAACAACAACTGAAAAAGATCCAGCATCTGAAAAATTTATTGAAATTAAAGATGAAAAATCATTTGAAAAATCATGTTCAACTGGATTATGCATTGTTGCATTATTTGATCAATCATCAATTGATGATAAAGAATTAAATGAAAAATATTTAGAACTTTTAAATACAGTTTCACAAAATTTCATTGGTAGAATGAAATTCGTTTGGGTTGATGTCTCTGTTCATGATAAAATCGTTCCACAATTCGATTTATCTGGAACTCCAAATATTTTCGTTATCAATAATAGTAAAAAGAGATACACTCCATTCATGGGTTCCTTCTCTGATGAATCTTTAAACTCATTCTTTAAATCTGTTTTATCAGGTCTTAAAAAAGCAATTCCATTCACTGATTCTCCAAAATTTAATTCACAACAAAAAAAACAAAAAGATGAACTTTAAAAAAATATAAAATAATAAAATAAATAAATAAATAAATAAATAAATAAATAAATAAATAAATAAATAACACACACCCCCGTGTTTTTCACATGTAAAAAAAAAAAAAAAAAAAAAAAATTTAAAAAAAATTCTATATATTATTTTTATTTTTCTTCTAATTCTACTAAAACACCATTCATTGATTTTGGATGTAAGAAAACAACTGGTTTACCATGAGCACCAATCTTTGGTGTTGGATCAATAATTCTAACATTTTCTGCTAATAAAGTTTTGACTGCATGATGAATATCATCAACTTCTAAACAAATATGATGAATACCACCTGATGGATTCTTTTTTAAAAAATTTTCAATTGGTGATTTATCTCCAAATGGATGGAGTAATTCAATTTTTGTATTTTCTAATCCAACAAATACTGTTGTTACACCATGTTCAACTTGATTCTTTTTTTAAAGAAAAAAAATAAAATAAAATAATAAAAAAAATAAAAAATGAAAAATTAATATTTAGATTTGATTATTAAATATATTTTATAATTATAAAATTAAAATACTTTACCACTGGTTCACTAACATCAGCACCAAAAACATTTTTGTATAAATCCATTGACTCTTGTAAATTTGGTGTGGCAATTGCAACATGATTTAATTTACCAATTCCAATTTTACCAATAATATTACCAATTTTGCTACCACTTCCGGTATTGGTACTAAATGATCTACTATTTGTTAAGGTTGTTTTAATTAATTGTTTGAACATTGTTTTGGTTGTATTTTTGAAATTTAAAAAATAAAAAAAAAATTAAAAAATTAAAAAATGAAATTTTTATTTTTTTTTTTTTATTTTTTTTTTTTAACAATCAAAAAATGAAATTTTATGTTTTTCATTTTTTTTACAACTATAATATATATAATTTTTTTTTTTTTTTTTTTTTTTTTTTTCACCAAATGTTTTTACAAAATCTAATATAATTCCCTAATTAAAAAAAATAAAAATAGGAGTAAAATATTACTCCTATTTTTACGGTTATTTCTATTGGTTTGAAAATGAGAATATTATTTTAAATTGTGGATATACCAAAAATAAAATAATTAATAAATTTTAATTTCCCAAATAGAAAAAAAAAAAAATATCTTATATAAAAAAAAAAAAAAACGAAAAAACAGAAAAAAAAAGTTTTACAAATTATCACTGGGGAAAAATTCTGTGGTGGTGTATTTGTTTAAACAAATTTAAATATTTAATCTGTTTGATCTTTAAATTTCCTTTTTTGTAAGTTTTTTTTTATTACTTTTTATTTTTTATTTTTTTTTTTTTTTTATTTTATTTTTATTTTTTTTTTTTTTTTTTTATTTTTTGCCATAGTGAGGCCAAGTAAAAAGTTAAAATATGGAAAAAATGGTAAATTAAAAAAATTTTATAGCATGCGTTATTATTGCGTGCAAAATGAAATCCCATGTTTTTTTTTTTTAATTTTTTTTTTTTTTTTTAATTTTTTTTTTTTTAATTTTTTTTTTTCTATTTTTTTCATTTTTTTTTTTTTTTTTTTTTTCTTTTTCATTTTGATTAATTTATTTATTTATTCAAATATATATTATATTAAATAAAATGTTTGCCAGATTAGCCAGAGCTAACTACTTAAAGGTAATTATTCTTTAAGTTTTAATACTAAAAAAAAAAAAAAAAACTACAATTCAAATAAAAAATAAAATACCAAATAAATTTAATTAATAAAATACAATGAATAAATACAATAAAAAAACCGATTTATATAATTTGAAAATAAATTTTGCTAATTAATTTTTTTTTAAATTTTTTTTTTCTTTTCTTTTACATTTATATTTTATAATTAAACATTAGAATTCAGGTAGATACTTCTCTACTGAGCCAGTATGTATTTGCAATTATAATTGAACATCAAAAAAAAAAAAAAAAAAAAAAATTTTTAAAAAAAAAAAAAAAAAAACGACAAGTCAAATGTCAAATGATTGGGGGGTCTTCAATATTAATATCAATATATTTTTATTATTATTTTTATTTTTATAAATTTTAGACCTTAAAAGAAAGATTAGTTCAAATCATCCCAGGTAAAATTGAACAAGTTAAACAATTAAAAACTGAACATGGTGACAAAATCATTGGTACCTGTACTGTTGCACAAGTAATTATCAATTTATTGTTTAAAAATCATATTATCAATCAATCAATCAATCATTTCAATATATTCTCAAAAAAAAAAAAAAAAAAAAAAAAAAAAAAAAAAAGATTTACTAATTTAAAATTTTAAATATATATAAATTATTATTATTTTAGGCTTATGGTGGTATGAGATCAGTTAAATCATTAGTTACTGAAACATCATCATTAGATCCAGAAGAAGGCATTAGATTCCGTGGTTTAACAATCCCAGAATGTCAAGAGAAATTACCAAAAGCTCCAGGTGGTGCTGAACCATTACCAGAAGGTATTTTATGGTTACTTTTAACTGGTGAAGTTCCAACTGAATCACAAGTTAAAACCTTATCAAAAGATTTAGCTAAACGTGCTGGTTTACCAAAACACGTCACCTCAATGATTAAAGCATTCCCAGAGCAAATGCATCCAATGTCACAATTGGCCGCTGCTATTTTAGCACTCCAAGGTGAAAGCAAATTCGTCAAAGCCTACAATGATGGTGTCAAAAAAGATAAATATTGGGAATCAACTTTAGAAGATTCTTTAGATGTCATTGCCAAATTACCAGAAGTTGCAGCTCTCATCTATCAAAACACATATAAAAAGAGTGATATCACTCACAAAATCGATGAAAACCTCGATTGGTCTGCCAATTTCAATCGTATGTTGGGTTACACCTCAAAAGATTTCGATGAACTCATGAGACTTTACCTCACCATTCATACTGATCATGAAGGTGGTAACGTTAGTGCTCATACAACTCATTTAGTAGGTTCCGCCTTATCTGACAGTTATTTATCATTAAGTGTATGTATTATTATATTATTTTTAAAAAAAAAACCAATTTAAACACACTAAATATAATTTGTACTAATTCAAAAAATTTTCTATTTTTTTTTTTTTCCAATTTAAAAATTTAATAGGCTGGTATGTGTGGTCTTGCTGGTCCATTACATGGTTTAGCCAATCAAGAAGTACTTTCATGGACAATGAAATTACAAGAAAAATTAGGAAACAAAGAAGTCTCAAATGAAGTTTTATCAGAAGCCATCTGGGAAGGTTTAAACGCTGGTCGTGTTGTACCAGGATTTGGTCATGCCGTCTTAAGAAAGACTGATCCACGTTACACTTGTCAACGTGAGTTTGCTCTTAAACATTTACCACAAGATCCATTATTCAAATTAGTCAGCCAAATCTACGAAGTTGTTCCAGATATTTTAACTAAACACGGTAAAACCAAGAACCCATATCCAAATGTTGATGCTCACTCTGGTTGTTTATTACAATACTATGGCTTAAAAGAAGTATGTTTTCTTTTTTTTTTTATTTTATTTTTATTATTTCCCCATCTTTAATAGTGACTAACCATATATATTTTTTTTTTTTTTTTTTTTTTTTTTTTTTTTTTTTTTTTTTTTAGCATAACTTCTACACTGTTTTATTCGGTGTTTCAAGAGCCATTGGTGTTTTATCATCATTAGTTTGGGATCGTATCTTAGGTCACCCAATCGAAAGACCAAAATCAGTCACCACTGAATGGATTTCATCTTACGTAAACTCTGACCAATCAAAAAAATAAATTTAAGTAATAAAATCTAAAAAAAAAAAAAAATAGATATCGACAAGTAAAAAATATTTTTTGGTTCTACATTCAAATTTTTAATTGGTTTTTTAAAAATTCCTTTGTGATTAATTTTATTTAAAACATTTTTTTTTTTTTTTTATTTATGTAAATTATTTTTTTTATATTTAAATAATTTATGGTTGATAATTGGAAAAGTAACAATAGAATTTGACCCAAATCTTTGGAAATGTATTTCAAATATTGGAATTACTGATAAATGGAAAAAATAAAACCTTGGGACTCTAATAATAAATAATCATTATGAATGATATTAACAAATTTAAATTGGATTATCTAAACAATTATTTCCATATTTTTTTTTGTTTTAATCCAATTTTAACTAAAACTTAAATAATATAAAAAAAAAATAATTTCTTTCTTGCTATTTTTTCTCTTTTTTTATTTATTTGTATGTTTTTTTTTTACTTTTATTTATATGTTTTTTTTTTTTTTTATTTTTTTATTTTTTTTTATTTTTTTTATTTTTTTATTCAATTATTTATTAAAGTTAAAGGAAAGTAAGGCCATAAGACATTTTTGGAATTCATAATCTGTTTTTGAGAAACTATTACTATAATCACTTTGTTCAATGTATTTTTGGAGTGATCTATTTTAAAAAAAAAATTTATGTTAGAAGTTTATAAAATGAGGCAAAAAAAAAAAAAAAAAAAAAAAAAAAAAAAAAAAAAAAAAAAAAACATACTTTTCCATTTGCTCTCTAATTGAAAGTAAAAGATGGCAAGATAAAGTTGGAATGTAAAATTTAATTTGAGTTCCATTTATGGAGACAGTTGAATTTTCAGTTGAAGTTTGATTGAAAATTGGAGTTGAGCCAAAGAGTAACAAAGAGATTTCAGGAATTCTTGTGATCGTTTTAATAAAGGTTAACTTTGTTTTGAACTTCTCTTCAAAGATAACCCAATTTTCCTTTGGATTAAGTTCTTGGAATAAATTGTAAACGATTGAAGAAGGATGTAAAAAGGTATTTTCAGAGAGGGTTTTAAATTCTCTTTTCTTTCTTTGTCTAGCAATATTTGGGAAAAGACCAGAACAAATGATTGCTCTGATAATATCTAAATTATTACTATTTTCATTAAAGAAGCTATTATTAACGAAACCATCACGAAGTTGAGCATTGATAATACCTAAATCATTAATGGTTGATAGTAATTGTTTCTTTACTTTCAAGATTTGTTGTAACAATGGAATTGATAAGAAATCTTGACAATATTGATCCTCTGTGCCATCCATTCTTGATTGTAACCAACCATTAAATATATTTAAAAATGATAAATGATCACTTTGTAATTCTGGATATAAATTCTTTGGTTGTTGTGGTTGTTGTTGATAATAATTATTATAATAGCTATTGTTGTTATTATTATTATTATTGTTATTATTATCATTACCTTGATTATATAAAGTTGTTATAGGATTCTTTTGATTAGAGAAAGAAGCAATTGTTAAGATTGGATCTAAACATCTAAAGTAACTACCAAGAATAATCATTTTACCAATTCTTGGATCAACAGGAATAAATGATAATTGTAAACCTAATGGAGTTAATTCTTGATTAGCATTTAATGCACCCAAATCGATGAGAAGATTGATTGCATTATCGATAGATTTAGTTTCGGGTGGTTCTAATGCTTCAGAGAGGAAACCAATTACATCACCCAAAACCAAAACTTTAACTTGAAGACAAAGTTCATGCAATGGCATACGACGCATTTCAGACAATTGAAATTCTTCCAAAGTATTGTAACGATCTCTTGAAACCATATGATAGCAAACACCATCTTTTCTAACACGACCAGCTCTACCACGTCTTTGTTTCAAAGATGATTTACAAGCCCAAACGGTTTGGAAGAGGGTTAAATCTCTTTGAGTTTCATGATATTTTAATTTAACCTTTGCAGAGTCAATAACGTAGACGACATCGTTGATTGTAATTGAAGTCTCAGCAATATTGGTGGAGAGTACGATCTTTCTAATTTTTGGTGGTGGCTTTTCAAATACTTTTGCTTGTAATTGCATTGAAACACTTGAATGTAATGGTAGAATTAAGAATTCATTTTCATTTCTAAGCATTGGATGTCTTCTCATCAATTCTCTAGTTTGCGAGATATCTTCCCAACCTGGTAAAAATATAAGGATTGAATCTTCCGAAGTTGATGATACTTTGGTTACAATGTGTACAATCAATTGTAAAATCATTTCATGGTCGACATCATCCGATTGTTCATCACGATAACTTATGGTTGGATCATTCAATTGTTTTGAAATATCTTCCAAGAAATATTCTTGTGCAATATGATGATATGATGTTAATTTAATAACTGGACATGTTCCAAAATAAGCTGATACTAAACTATTATCCATTGTTGCACTCATTAAAATTACTCTTAAATTATTATTATCTGCTAATAATTTCTTTAAAATAATTAATAAGAAATCACTATATTTATATAAAAGATAATGTTAATAAAATGTTTTAATTTTAAAAATATATATTTTTTTAAAATAAATATATATATATATTTTTACATACGTATGAATATCTCTTTCATGAACTTCATCAATGAATAAATGACTAACATTATGTAATTTCATATCAGAATACATTCTTTTTAAGAGAATACCAGGAGTACAAACCAATAATTTTGAAGTACCTAATGGTTGAACATTATCAAATCTAATTTGATAACCAACTGTATCACCAACTTTTTCCAATCTTTCATATGCCATTCTTTCTGCTGCACCCAATACAGAGATACGTCTTGGTTGAGTCATAACGATATTACAATAAGGTGCATGACCTGAATCGATCATATCTTCAATTACAAATTGTGGAATTTGAGTGGTTTTACCACAACCAGTATCACCCATAATAATGATGATTTGATTATTCTTTATAGATTCAATCAAATGTGAACGTTGTTTGAAAATTGGTAACTCTGTTCTCTTTTGATAGATTCTCTTATATTCAGCTGTTTGTCTCTTATTATGTTCGTAAGCTCTTCTTTCAATACCAATATCTGATAACTCTTCAAATGATTTTACATCCAATAATGTTTGTTGTGGTGTATATGTATTGATCTTTTTATTTAATTGTAAAATCTTTCTTGGATAAAATTCATTATTTTGATATGTAACACTTTCTAATGTTTCTCTTGATTGTTGATAAATTTCTGGTGGTATATCATAATTAATTTTAAACTTTTTTTTTTAAAAAAAAAAAAAAAAAAAAAAAAAAAAAAAAAAAAAAAAAAAAATTAATACAAATGTATTTAAATATTTGTAAAATATAGATTGAAAAAAAAAAATATAAAAACTTACAAATTCATCAGATAAAGTTGAGGATTTTGGTGCTTTATATTCTGGTTGAATTAATTCATTCTCTAATAAATATTCACAAGCATCAACAGCAGCTAAATTTTCAGATAATTTTTTATTATCAGATTCAGTTATTGTAATCTTTTGAACTAC